>NC_056746.1:340798590-341081525 GCF_019279795.1 Protopterus annectens
AAACACAGATGCAATCACAAACCAGTTTCATACACTGGCATCATCAGTGCAGTCTATCACACTTATGTATTCTGATCAACACTCTGAGTTTTGGTTGCAATTGCTGTCCCTTATTCAAGGGCCTTTCTTTGAAATTTATCCTTTTTGTTTCAGTACTAACAATCATTTCACGTTTCTGTGCTCACTTTTTTCTGAAGATCCTCATTCAAAGGCATTTCTTCAACATTTATCCTCTTTGTTTCAGTGCTAACATTTCTTCCATGTTTCTGTACATGGTTTTGTACTGCATTGATGTTTTTGTCCATTCATTTACTGACATCTTTACAATAGCTTTGACTTCAGAATTGTTCATCAGCTCATCTTTTGTTCCTATCATGACATCTTTTACAGTTTTGGATTTAAATTTCCTCATTAGGTCTTCTTTGGTTCCTATACTGATATCATTCACACTTTTTTTTACTGCTCTTATCATCTGATAACTAACAGAATCCTTTCCACTATCTTACCAACATCATCCTCTGGCTTTTTTCCAATATCTGCTTTATTTTCTAGTCACCTCTCTTTACTAGCCTGTTACATAGAACCCTTTCCTCCTTCCTAGATTTCCTATGCTTTATCTTGACAGTAATTTCACTAGGACAGTGTTCATGGTTACCTTGTCAGTAACAAATACACTACCTTCTCCTTTTTCTAGTTTTCTGTACACGGCTCTCAGGTCTATTACAAGTGTTCGAGACCCAGATGCTTCAATACCACAATCTCACAATCAGGAACTCAGAGTCTTGCACATCACAGAGCCACCAGCAAATGTGATTACATATTCAGGCCAGGTGCAGCAGCCATGGAGAGAGAGAGTGGAGCTGCCGCACCTCATTTGAACATAGTAGTTGAGTTCAGGCAAGGTTAGTGCAGCAGCCATGAGGAACGAGAGACAGTGGGAGCTCAAATTAGTGATTTAGGCAGCAATTGGGAAGAGGATTTAAGTTTAGGAGGAGATAACTTTAGGTTTAGGGAGTGGAAGGGGAGTTTAGGGTTAGGGAATAATCAGGAACTTTAGGTTTATGGAGAGGGAAGGGAGTTTTAGGTTTAGAGAACAGGAGGGGAATTTAGGGGTTAGGGTGCAGTTTGGAATGTAAGTGTTAGGGGCGGGAGTGCTATGGTTAGGATTAGGGACCAGGTGAGAGTTTTAGGGTTAGAGTTAGGGTTTTGGTAGGACTGTGTAGTTCAGTAGGGTCACATGGTGGAAAGTTAGGTAATTCACTAGTATTGGGTTAGGGAGAATTAGAGCACTTGCCAATTAGAGCATGTAGGAGAGAGCAAGTGTGTCATGACGTACTAGTTTAGATGCACTTGTAATAGACCTGCTCTCTCACTCTTTCAGGGTGAGTCAACACTATGCTTTTACTGTTTTTCCCTTCTCACATTTGTTTTTTTTTTCCACCTCATGATGCATGAACACCTCACTCCTTCCTACTGTTCATACTCTAGTTCCCCATGAAAAGGGTACCTCAGAACACATTTCATTTATTTTTTGCTCCTGTTTCATTACTTATGATTATTTGTTGCCTGCAGTCTAGATGTTTATGTACTAACAGAAGTGACTTTGTAACTTTGATGAGATATTAGTCCTACCATTTTAAGTACATTATATCTTCTTCAGCACTCTACTGTTGCTTAGAGTTTCTGTTTTAATTTAACAGAAAATTAAGAATTCTGCCCAGGTTGTATATTTTGTCTTACCTTCTAAGTTTACTCCTTTCTCTCATTGAATCATAGCCTAAACACAGGCTTTGTTCCTGTGGAAGGGAGAACAGCTACAGTTATTTCTGTGGAAGGGAGAACAACTACAGTTATTCCTCTCCACAAAGGTGGCCTAGCAACAGAACCAGGGAACTACAGACCCATAAGCCTGGCCAGCCTCATTTGTAAGGCCATGGAATGTATCATTATGGGTATCATAAACAAAGACATAGGTGACCTCCAAACCCTGGATCCTACCCAATTCAGCTTTGTGAAGGGCACATCCTGCCTGTTAAATCTGGTGGATTTCTTTGAAAGTGTGACCAAGGCCATTGATGAGGTCATATCTGTGCACACATAATACATCGACTTGGCAAAGGCGTTCAACACAATCCCACATTCAGGCATTACTGATAAACCTAGCAAACTGAATGTAAACCCCCTCGTTGTAAGATGGGTTGGCAGCTGGCTCAAATATCAGACACACACTATCAAACTGGGTGGCTCCACATCAACCAGCAGACCTGTTACCAGTGAGGTGCCACAGAGGTCAATGCTGGGCCCTCTACTCTTTGGTATATACTTCTCAGAAGCTCTGGTCAAAATTAAAGGGTTGTGGCTGACCAAGTTTGCAGACAACTGCAAACTAGGTATAATCACTGAATCCCCAAATGATGTCAGTATACTCCAGGACGTTCTCATACAGACCAGCAATTGGTGTATTAGTCATGGTCTCAAACTGAATGCAAGAAAATGCATCATCATTCCCTTCAGCACAAATAATACCCCTTCACACTATCAGATCAGTAACAGTAGCCTAAGTACGCATGAAGTGCTAAAGGACCTGGGATCACAGGTTGACCGCAACCTTAACTTCCAATATCACATGTCTACCATTGTAAGAAAAGCTTTCCACATAGCTCACTTGATTAGTAAAGGCATCTCCTTGAGAGCAAAAGAAGTTATAACCCCCCTCTATACTCGGCACGTATCCGTCCCATAATTGAGTATAATGCCCCATTCGGTGTGTACCATACTAAGCACCTACAGCAATTAGAGAGGCCTCAGAGGTTTCTAAAAAAGAAGATCAAAGGACTCCAGCATGTGCCATACACGGACCCACTAAAATCCCTGTTACTATACTTCATATTGTATAGACTTCTTAGGGGACACTTATGCCAGGCCTACAGAGCAACCCAAGACCCAAACCTAGTGAACTTACTGTATATCTGTAAATCAAATGGATCTAGGGTTACCCTTTCCAGGGACTTAAATATGGCCTGTGACTTAAATAGGACATGCTGGAGGGACAGATTTATCTCCCAGTGACTGCCACATCTTTGGAACAGGCTACCAATTCATGTGAAACAGAGCACCTTTATGACACTGTTCAAGAGAAACCTAGATGAGTGGATGGAACACCATACATTCTTACCAGGGATAGTGCCCACAACCCTCCTGGACATGGGCAGTCATCACTAAATGCAATATTGGGTACTGACTAGTACCTCTAAAGTATTACGTTGGGTTGAAACGGCTAGGTTTAAAATGACCTCCGGGTCAATAGCCTATGATCCTATAATTCCATCTCTTCAGTGCTACTAAGCACTCTCAGTCCCTACCTTGCAATATTTCAAACTGAAATGATACTTCTGCTCCCTGCCCTGTAACACTACCATGTTGTAATAATCATTTTGCTCCCTACTTTGTAGCATTCTCAAGCTGTACTGGCTTAGTGTGGGAATCTCTATCTTCCACTGGTTTTACCCTTTTATGTTGCTCTGTCCCAGCAGGCTGCAATATTTTTAATGTCTCAGCGTCTTGCTTCTACAAGTTCTCCTTTTGCAGGCTGCTCTGTCACACTAGGCTGTAATTAGTATGTAAGTTCTTTGTTTTTACAAAATTTGCTTTTGTATGCTGCTCTGCCTCAACTCGTAATACTTTGATGTAATCTTTTCTTTTACAGTTACTGTTTTCTCTGCTTTTGAGATAATCTTGTCCACTGTATCCAACCTTCCAAATATTCTAATCAAAATAAGGTTTTACCCACTTAAAAAGATTTTACTACTTTAGTCAAGGAATCTAACCAGCATACCTCTACCTTACTTTCATTAGTAGCAGATTTATCTGCCACTTAATCAGACTGTATTCTTGATTTACTTATTGTACTGAAAATAACATTGGATGTTTCTAATTCTGTTCACTTCCTTTGTAATTGGCTTTCTTAACTGCTCACTGCTTTTGGTATATGTGTATAGTCTCACTGTATACCAAGTTGCCACAGGAGATGCTTGTTTTCTTTAGCACTAGTTTGCCCTAGATTTTCAAATAAAGGATATCTTTGTTTTTCCATATAATATTCTAGATCAGGAAAAAGGGGGTTTCCAAGACAGCCACAGACAAGTAACATGTTGATTAGAGCTCTCCAACTGTGAAAATGAAAACTTTTTAAAAAACCTGTAACAGTTATCAATTTGGGTCTAGTTACTGGCTAGTATTATATTGCCTAGATGCCAGTAAAGATGAAATTTGAAGAGGTAAGTGAAAAACAACCAGAAAAGAAGAAAATGTTCTGGCACAGAAGAATCTTGCATCTGTTTGGCAAAAGCAGTTCAAGTTTTAGTTTTAGTACAGGACATGTATTCCAGGAAAAAAAATGAAATGCACTCAGAGGTGTTTAAAATCTGTGCAACACTGGAGGAATATATAAAGTCTAATGACAAAACAACTATTCAGATGGGCTTTTAAAATTGCAGAAATTAGAGATTAAAATAAAGGAAAGGTTGTCTGAACATGAGGCTTCTCAAGAAGAGCAGTTTCAAAACTAGTGGAATTATAGTATAGAGCATGTAGAGAAAGTATGAGATTTTTTTATTGCTATACCATTGAAACTGGAAGGAATATAGGATAATAATTTTATGAAAGTACAAATTAATAACTGCACTATTTCACAGCAGAATTTAACTGAGAGGGCACACCATGTGTATTCTACAAATATGGCCATCAAAAAGCAGCAGGCACCTATATCAGTAAAGATGCAATCATACCAGCACAAATAACTGCTCCTCACAAAAGTGTGGTAGAAGAAAAAAGTATAAAAAGTTGGAGACACCACAATATTTGTGGAAAATTATTTGTTGTACAATGGCAGAAGATTAGCAAGTTTGTCTTGGCAATCAAGGGATATCCAGAGGCAGACATGAGATTCAAGTTGTTATATCAAGCTGTCTTCAGATTGTTTTCCTGGGAAATCAAATAGATTTTTAGATTCAGAACAGCTATGGGTAATAAAAAAAAGTTTACCAAATGCAGAGTGAACCAGCAAGCTAAAGGGACTCTGCTTCTCCATCTTCTGAGAGTAAGAAAGCCCATAGAAAGACTTTGCCAGTGAAAACCTCTCCTTTGCTCCAAAAGAAAATGCTTGAGTGACAGAAAAGCTAGACGTCAACTAGAAGAATCAGGCATGCTTGGATTTGATTCAAAGGTGGGTTTTGCGAGACTAAGATTTTCAGGAAGATGAACTGCAACAAAGTCAAATTAGTGAATAAGTGAGAGAACTATAATGCATCACTCCCACTAGATATACTTTAGACATGGGAACTGTGGCTCTACAAGAAGAAGTGCTTGCAAAAAGATTACGTTTGTTGACTGTGTTAAAATCAGGATGGGAGAACTGTAAAGTATAAATCACACTTTATGTCATTAATGTTTGGAAAGGTATTGAATGAATGGAAGAAGTAATTCTTAGTAAAACCATTTTTACTTTGTAACTGTATAAAAGTTTCCTGATGCAAATTGCATGTTTTTTTTTGTAATGTAGTTCTGTATAGCATGCAATTATAAGCATTTTAAAAGTTACGTTGGGAGAGTTTTATCAGTAAATGTTGTGTATGTTAGTAATAATAAAGTAAGAAAGCACATTTTTCTTGGTTGTAATGCATCCAGTCATTAAACTGTAATATGTTAAGGAAGTCTGGAAAGAAGCAAACAAAAGTTAATACGATGTTGTGACCTTTGGCTGTTGGGATATAAATGTGTATTAATCATATTATATATAAAATTAAAAGATAGTACTTTCACCAGTTTTATAGAGGTAGATGTCTGGGTTAATGTTTTTAGTTTGAGGTAGAGACATTTTAACACAAAAGGCTTAAATAACAAGAGAAAATGAAAACATGAGCAATGATAGTTCTTTCTTGCATTTGAAAAGTAAATAGCTGCTTTTCCATTGGCACCTGCTTTAGGCTAAATAAAAGCAGCCTGGAGGTACTGTCAAATCATCATGAGAAACATTAAACTTTAATATGTTAAGAAATGCTGGTAAGAACCAAGCAAAAGTTAATATAATGTTGTGATTTTTTTGACTGTTGGGATGCAAATATGTATTGATCATATTATATATAACATTAAAAGATACTACTTCCCCAGTTTTTATAGAGGTAGATGTCTGGATTAGTGTTTTTAGTTTAAGAGCCACTGGCATTTTTTTACAAAAAGGCTTAAATAACAGGAGGAAATGAAAATATAAACAATAGTAGTTCTTTCTTGCATTTGCAAAGTAAACAGCTGCTTTTCTATTGGCACCTGCTTTGGGCTAAATAAACGCATCCTGGAGATACTATAAATTAATCATGAGAAACATTAAACTGTAATATGTTAAGAAAGGCTGGAAAGAAGCAAGCAAAAGTTAATATGATGTTGTGACCTTTGGTTTTTGGGGATGTAAATGTGTATTAATCATACTATATATAAAGTTAAAAGATAACACTTTCACATGTTTTTATATTGGTGAATGTCTGGACTAATGTTTTAGTTTAAGAGCTACAGACATTTTTAACACAAAAGACTTAACTAACAAAAGAAAATGAAAACATAAACAATGGTATCTCTTTCTTGTATTTGCAAAGTAAATAGCTGCATTTTCATTGGTACCTACTTTAGGCTAAATAAAAGCAGCCTGAAGGTACTATAAATTAATCATAAGAAGTATGAACATTGTGTTCTGAGTGAAATCTGCAAGTTAAAATGCAATTAATTGTTAAAGTTAGCAAGCAGTTCAGAGGTAAATAGTTATGCAAGTATTTGCCTGCCCAGAAAACGTAGTACTTAATGCAATAACTATAACAATGCACAGTTCATTTTAAGGGTAGCATGTGTACTTTATCTTAAGGCTAAAAGTTAATGCTTACTGAAAATATTTTTTTCACATTTGGAAGTAACATAGAAATAAGACACAAACAGACAGCAATCTGTGTAGGTAGGAATGTAGGTGCTAACATGCACATTAGCATGGTTATCATTAATGTTAGAAGAGGTACTACTTGCTTGTACAGCCATCAGTTTGGACAACTGCTCTTATCTGGAGGGGAAGACTTCATTTGGAAAGTATTTATAGTTGTGTGTGATTGCTGTGAGTTAAAAGGGGACACGTTTTGAAAATGCATTTTGTTTTCTGTTTTTTTAGTGTTTTCTTGAACTGGAAATTATATGAAAATGAGACATGGGTTAAAAAAGATAACAAGCAGCAACCATATACAAAATCAGTCTGCCAATCATTACTAAGTGTGTATATGCTGCAGGATGGAAACATACATTCAAAAGAACTCTCATGTATATTATGTGGGCATAATAGCTTTTTATCAAAATTGCTGATTTGTTAATATTAACAACGAATGTAAATGGCCCTACATGTATAGACAAAAAGCATAGAGTATTGAATTATATTAAGGAGTGTAGAGTGCAAATAGTAATGTTACAAGAGATAAATTTGAACAGAAACAAGCATGTGATTTGACAAAGAAAGTATTTCAGGGTTGACATCCAGCAGAATATCAGGGACAAAGGAAAATGGGACTGATAATACTAATTGAAAGAGAAGACCAATAGTGACAGGAGATGGAAAAAACAACCATATGATCGCAATGGGCTATTTGCAGGGAATGATCACGCAGGCAATGTATTTATATTCCACATAAGATTTCCAGAAATATTGACTGATAGTGTTGAAACAAGTAATTAGGTACTAATTACAATAGTAAAATGAATCATTGTATAACTAAAAAACTAGAATAAAGTTAAATTTTAGCAAGTTAAAATGTATAATCCCAATATTCATAAAGCAGTGTGTGTGTGTGTGTGTGTGTGTGTGTGTGTGTGTGTGTGTGTGTGTGTGTGTGTGTGTGTGTGTGTTTGTGTGTGTTTGATAAAGTAAGTGAGAAAGGATTAACATGTTTGGTTGAACACAAGACAGAGGAGTTGACAGATGTGCCAAGGAAGCAATATTAGCTAAGTCAGTCAGTGAAGTGAGGCAGAATTTTAGTCATAATAAATTGATATTTGTAGTAACAATTTCTTGTCAGTAGTAATATAAGTTTTGATGGAGTTGTAGAGCTAATACTACAATAGAGTCTCTTAGATAGGGGCAGACTGGAGGGACTGAACAGGAGCAAAGTCAGTTATCCTTGAGATATTGCTTTAACTATGCTTTAAACACATGGACTTGGTTGTTGTTTGATGCATGTTGGAAATTAGCTCCATGATCTGGATAAAAGTTAAGTACAAGGTGTCACCAGCATCATTTTGGGCTTTAGATGTTTAGGCAATACATCTGACTGTAGAGCACAGCTGCTTATTGGGGCTTTACCAATGTAGCAGATCTTTCAGTGAGGGGAACTTTTCAGGAAAATACAGGGTATTATGGGCAGTTTGTAGTTAAGAGTAGGTAAGGTGATTATATACTTCCATCCAGTTAAGGAGTAGCAAGGCCATACAGTGGATAGTTTTGGTAGGTGTGTTAACTGCAAATTTTGTGATTTTGTTGTAGCACTGCTCTAGTTTACTTTACTGTGTGGCTTGTAGGTTAGCGAACACTGGAGTGGCATAGATTAGGGTTAGAAGTAGATTAGGCAGAGGCATTGGTTTTCCTACTACTTTTAGTAAGTATAGACTTGGATCTGCATTGTATGCAGAGTTTTGGTGTTTTTTTTTTCTTAACAGAAGTTTGAAAGTGCAGATCAAATTTTAGGTCTTTATCTATAATATATAATCCCAGCAGTTTTGCATTAGTAAATAACTCAGCTTTAGTTTTGTGTACTGATGCAACTATGAAGAGTTTTTTTATTGACAGGGGCATGCTTTAGATGTAAACAGCATTAATTTTCTTGGGCAGGGTGGTTCAGAAGTTGTTGGGCATTGGTGATCTTGGTTTCTATTGAGGAAAAAGAATATATAGTTATTGTTTGGAGCTCACTAACTACTAGAGTATTTTTTTATAAGATGTTATGGAGTTTAGGAAAACCTTTCAACAAATAATCATTTTTGGCTGGGGATTGGAAATGAGTTGCATACCACAGACACATAGATATCTGTAGTGTACCCTTTCAGGTACTGCTGGCAATTAATGGACAATTGTCCTGCTAATGTTAGGAACTCAGCAGCTGCTATAAAATAGACAGAGGTGTGGAACTGTTTTCCACTTCTTTATTGCAAATTGGAAGAGAACTTACACTGATTCATAGCTGCTTACAATATAGCCATGCCTTTCATAGCAAAACAAAGCAATTAGATCAGTCTAGGTTTCAAATGTAGCCATTACCTCTTCTGACAAATTTACATCAGCAAGGAAAACAATTGACATATGAATTGAATGTGAAGACTAAAAGCACAACACAAAGAGCAGATAAGATGTGGCTGAAGTGTATTTAAGACAGAAGTCATGGTGATGCAGCAGTTCCTGTACAACACTGGGAAATCAATAGGAGAAAGTGGGCTTGACAAAGTACAGTGCAATGCTTCTAAAAATATTAAATGCAGTAACAACATATTATGCTTCCTAAAACTGTGCAGTTGGTGGAGAAAACAGATGATGAGCAGGCACTCTCGAATTTGTGCTGTACCTTTTTTACCATTGTACAATGGAAAATGCTATGTGTAACATATTGTGAAGGCAGCATCTTTATTTGACAGCCATTTTTGCTTGTCTTATTGGCATTGCATGTGTTGGTAAACAAACCATTGTTTTCTAGTTCAACAATTGTGGAGTTTGCCAGGGGTAGAAAGCCACAGTGGGTAGTAAGAAGACTGCCCCTGTTTACAGGTAAGCATTCCTAAAGTAGCTATGCATATCATTTTACAAGAGATGTTTACTTGGCAGACAGCAAACTTGGGAACCATGCAAATGGCAAAACATACTTAGATGACAAACAAATGTAAAAGAGTACATGAGGAAGAGAATATCATTCATAACATAATTTCATTTAGTCAACTGTGGTGAAGTGCACAGAAAATGGAATGGAGTGGAAAAGATACAGCAGAAAGGAAATGTTTTATATATTAAACATATCACCACTGTAATTATGACTGGGGAAACAAACATTATAAAAAAAGATTAACATGCAGTGAAAAGCTATGAATTTCTTTGGATACTTACTGAAACCACAGCCACTAGGGTTTAATAAATGACAGAAGAAGCATACCATAGAAATAGTATTGTCAAAGTTGTGATGTGTACTGAAAAATGAATAAAGGGATAGGGGCATAGGTTCATAAAAAGCTGCTACGCGTGCAGGCTATGACACCATTAGGGGCTCTAGCTCAAATTCCCAATTGCAGCAAAGCACTGCCTGGTTAAGTGACTTGTTCAAGGTCATATCACAGAAAAATGAAAATGGAAAGATTAAAGCCATGTACTCTTAGCAATGGAAGCAGGAATGTAGTCCTCTGCACTTACTGCCAGACTTATCACAAGTTCAGTTAGAAGAACAGGAATGGGTTGCTGTATGCCTCAATTCCCTTATGGTTGTAACCCTCAAGAGTGCAGTTTCCTGGAAAAGTAAACAGAGTAATGTCCGAGTGTTACAGAGCCTAGTACATAAGCAGTACTTATATCATTATCAAGGAGTCAGTTTAAATGATCGTGTTGTACATTAACAAATCAGTTAACAGGCAGAATAACCTTTAAAGAGAAAAAAAAAAAACATAATGCCAGAAGACATCTGTGCTGCAAAAAAAGTTATCAAAAGGTAAGGAATGGAAAGTTGGTCATATTTCAAATGAATTATGGAAAAGAGAAAGGGGTGAAGAAAAACAAGATCACATTGATATGATAAGCCATATTGGCAACTATTTGTGGAAAAACATTAACATTCTATAAGAAGGAAAAAGAGTAATTATGAGGTGTTAAAATAGTTCAGAAAACAAAAAGTGAAAAAGTAGATTTCTTAGTTCTAATGTGGAGTTTTCCTTTAAATGTGTTTTTTTTTTCAAACTGACAAATATGACAGTTCTGGAATAATGCCTCCCTATTTACAATTAGAAAAATAGAATTGCTGTTGGTTATTAGGAAAAAAAATGTCATCTGCTTTTCTTATAATGACAAAGAGAATTTGGACCAATAACTACGGGTAAAGGTTTTAGAAAGAACAGTGCCTAGAAAGACTGTGAGAAAGTAAGGGGAGAACATTTATCATCCAGGAGTTGTACAATAACTGATCCAGATATCTTTTAGGTATACTCTTATTTGTGCTTTAAAAGAGTTGGCTTTATTGTGTTTCTTATGATGACATTAAGGGAGTTTTAAATTTTGGCCAGGAAGGAGGGGAACAAAGAGTCACCAAATGAGTTGTTAGCTTTTGTTAGCAAGCAATAATGCCAGACAGGTTGTGTGTTAATGTATAATTAATGCCCGCCCAGGGGTAATGCGATGCCTGACGCCACAGGCGGAAGGCCTGTACACCCCTGGAAGGGCATTAATTACACATTAACACATGCCGTAGAGGGCATTTTTGTGCTTAGAGAATGGGTTCTTTGTAAAGTTGTTGTGTTTTACTTACTTATGTATTTTTTTAAGTACTATTTTATTTTTAATGTATTTTTTTTTGTAAAATAGTTCTTCCACCTAATGTTTCATACTTATTGTAATATATGTTAATGGTGTTGGCGGAAGCATTTTACATCTAAAATTTAACAAATTAAAAAATCCAGGTATTTACTTTATTTTTTTTTTGGTCCCTTACTCCTAAAAGGTTTGGTTTATTGTCAGTCATTGGAGACATAATGACATACATTTGAGTTTCAAAATTTTATTTCCTTCAGATAATAACATGCATTTTAGTTTCAGATTTCATATCCTTCAGAAAATACATGCTAACACAAATCCTGTTCTTCTAGCAACTTTCAAAGTTTATAAGAGCAATATTTAACCCTGCATCTGAATGCCCTGTTCAGTCTCAGCCTCTCGACAGGATATGTGCCCATAGAATGGCACACAGCAACGGTGGTTCCACTGCACAAGGGTGGGCCCACAACCGACCCTGGGAACTACCAACCAATAAGCCTGACCAGTCTGTTCTGTAAGGCAATGGAGCGAATCATTATGGAACTCATAAATGGAGAGACTGGGAACCTCCAAACACTTGACCCCACACAGTTCGGCTTCGTCAAGGGCAGATCATGCCTCCAGAACCTGGTGGACTTCTTTGAGACAGTTACTCAGGCTATAGATGAGGGAAAGGAGGTACACACAGCTTACCTTGACCTTGCTAAAGCATTTGACACCATTCCCCATTCGGGTATTATTGATACACTCATCAACCTGGGCATAAACCCTTAGGTCACAAGATGGATCGCAAACTGGCTCTCAGACAGATCCCACAAAGTAAGAGTAGTGGGATCTATGTCCGAATCCAGACCAGTACTGAGCTGTGTGCCTCAGGGCTCTGTCCTGGGGCCCCCCCTGTTTGGCATATACTTCTCTGAAGTACAGGCAAACACTGAAGGGCTGTGGCTGACCAAGTTAGAAGATGACTGCAAACTGGGTGCTATAACAGAGTCTCCGGCTGACATGGATATCCTCCAGAAGGGCCTTAATGGGACTGATGCATGGTGTCAATGCCATGGTCTCAAGCTAAATGCTAAAAAATCCGTAGTAATCCTGTTTGGAAAAAACAGAGTACCCGCGAACTACCACATAGGAGGTAACCCCCTGAAATCTGAAGTAGTAATAAGGGATCTAGGGACCCAAGTAGATAGTCAGCTTTCCTTTGATAACCATGTTGCCAAGGTGGTTAGAAAATCCTTTTATGTGACCCATCTGATCACGAAAGGGTTTGCATCAAGATTTAAGGATGTAATGGTGCCCCTCTACTCTTCCCTCATCAGACCCATTATTGAGTACAATGCACCAATTGGTATGTACCTGGCTAGGCATCTCCAGCAGCTGGACAGACCACAGAGGTACCTCACTAAGAGGGTTACTGGCCTCAAACAGTTGCCCTATGTAGCACGATTGAAAAAACTAAGGCTTTTCTCTGTTGCATACCACCTTCTCAGAGGCGATCTCTGTCTAACATACAAAGCCATGTCCAACCCAGAACTGTTGAACATGCTCCATCTTAGCAAAACCAAATTCACTCGAGCTACACTGTCTAGGGATATAAACCTCAGCACGGCAATGAATAGAACATGCTGGATGGATAGATTCCCTCCGCAAAGACTTCCTTTGCTATGGAACAAGGTCCCAATCTACATAAGACAGAGCCCCTCACTATCACTCTTCAAGAGGAACTTTAATGAGTGGATGGGTAACAGAAAGTTCACACCAGGGATCATACCAACAGCTCTACTAGATAGGGGCCAAGGGTACTAGCTGCTAGATCAAGGGCCTAGGGAACTAACTAAAGGGGCGGTGAATACTGCACAATGTGGCTGGGCTAATATATGCTTTCGGGCAGATAGCCCAGTACCTACCTATGAACCTATGAACCTATTTAAAATGTGTTCCTATTTCTTAGCATCCCCGCCCAACTAATCAGGCTTTGTCCAGATTTCTTGTACTATGAGGTTGGCAGGTATGTCTAAGAAGTGAAGAGGTAAGTAAAACTGCTGCTGCTGCCAGGGATCATTCTCTCTTCATTCTCTCTCACACACGCTACCAGGGTTTGTTTGATTGCTTTCACACTTCACTCACACTCTCTCTCTATCTCTCGCTCTCTCTCTCTCTCTCTCTCTCTCTCTCTTACACACACACACACACACACACACACACACACACACACACACACACACACACACACACACACACACACACACAGTCTCTCTCAGCTTTCATGCATGGATTCACTAACATGCAAAGAGAAACTTAAACAAACACACACACACACACACACACACACACACACTTTTCTGTTTTGCTGGAGTGACCTCTCTCTCTCTCTCATTCTCTCTCTCTCTCTTACTCTCATACATGCATAGACTCACACACATGCTTTATTTTACATTTTTTTCTTTTTTTTCTTTTGTTTTACACTGGCTAAACAGCAGAAATGCTGCTTAACGACTGTAAAATAATGGCTCGCTCGCTCTCACTTCACTGACATGCATGCATACACTTGTGTGCGAGCACACACACACACACACACACACACACATACTTTTGTTTTTCAGGTGTTTTTTTTAAATATATTTTACACTCGCTAAACAGCAAAAGCGCTGCTTAGAAAGTAATACTTAATAATATTTTGTCAGTGGATCTCGGTTGTCTACTTGGATGTAAAGTTGGAGATGTTTGTCAAACTAGGCCATTTGTCTAGGCAATATACAGGTTTGTGGGAAGTGACTAGTTGGAAAAGTGTAAGGTAATGCCTTAGCTCTAACCACTGAAGTTTTTTTTTAGGTCCAGACAATGATATGTCCTATAATAATGATTGATGGCAAATTTTGCTACCTGATTATAGTACTGTTCCAAGAGTGAGAGTTGAGAGGACAATAGGTTACTCAAGAAGGGAGCAACATAATATAGTATAGGAATTACAATGGACTGAGCAATATTTTTCCGGCATTATCTGTGAAGTATTGTTTGACTCTATAGACTGCACCTAGCTTTGGGTGGTTGTTTTTTACTGCTTGTTTTATGTGATTATCAAATTTTAAGCTTTCATTAATAGTGATGCCTAGAAAGCAACTTTGACTTACTAGCTCTATGTTGGTGTTGTTAGAGGAAGTGATTTTGAAATTATTTTTGTAATCATTTGAATGCTTTGGGGTAAATAGGATCAGTTTTATTTTTCTTAGGGTTAAGGATATAAGACAGCCAGGCTTTCATGGTAGAGGAAAGACTCTTAGGTGAGTTGCTTTAACTTATCTATGCTTCTGTCATAATAGATAATTGTTGAGTCACCTGTATAGTTCATGAGAGTGGCTTGTTTAGAAGCTAGGTGGAGATCATTAATGAATATATTGAATGACAGGGGACCTAAAATGGATCCTTGAGGGGCCCCCACTTTAATGGGAAGGAAAAAGGAGATGTCATTTTGCTATTTTACCGCCTGCTGCCTGTTTGAGAGGTAGCTGATGGACCAAGTCAGAGGCATTTCATTTATTCCTAGGCAAACTACTTTTTGAAGCAATTTCTAGTGACATACCATGAAATAAGCTTTAGATAAATCTAGAAAAAGTGCTGAGACTAAGTTCTAAGAGTTTCGGTACTGATTAAACAAAAGTTATGTACTTATCATAATGATAGATCTGTGTTGTCTTCTTCCATCTCTCTCACCAATGAGACATCAAATCCTAAAGTGTTTATGTCTATATTAGCTAAGACAAGGGCAAAAAGGTTACCAATATTGATAAATATAGATCAATGTAGTTTTGTGAAGGGGCAGTAAACATTTGACAGTATTAATACATTAAACAGAAGCAGAGTATAAGAAAACATTACTGTTGTAGGTGAGTCTCAGTGATAAAAAGCATTTGACAAAGTCAGTTGGGATTTTATGAGCAGGGCAGCAATAGTATCTGAATTTCCAGACAGAATAATAGGGTTAACAAGGAGGATATATGAAAGGTCAGAGAAGGATTAAGGAGGGAGAATTACTCTCTGACAGCTGTGTTTGAACTGAGGAACTAGGCAAGGATGTCATATTTCCATTTTATTATTTGGCTTATATTGGGGGACACTGACAAGGAAAATGAGGGAGTCACAAATATGATGGTATAACCAGTGTGGTAGTCAAGGAAAGTTTGCTGTATTTACAGATGATATTATTTTGTATTTGATAAATCCAGAAAGGGACAGTTGCGGTGTTAAACCAACTCAAAACTCTACCCCTGTAAAATGCTGTTACCTACTTCAATAAAACTTTGTTAAACCTGCTAGACTCCTTCGCTCCCTGGAAAACAAAATGCACAAAAAGTAACTCCGTCCCTTGGCTAACTAAGAATACCCTAGCCACCATGCGACTCCATGATAAAGCTTGGAAATGCTGCCATAAAACAAAAACTATTACTTCCCTTAATGAATACAAAACACTTTGCAACAAAGTAAAAAAACTTATTAACTCAGACCGCAAAGCCTATTTTTCCACTCTCTAAACCCATCACAGCAATAACCCTAAAAAATTCTGGGATGGAATCTCCTCTCTTCTTAACCCAGGTAAAAAAGAAAACCCTTGCCCCGACCCAAATGCCTCTGACTCAGATTTAGCTACTCAATTCAACTAATTCCTTATTGATTCCATATCCAAACTAACATCATTCTTCACTGATAACCTTGCTCCCCACAACAACCTCCTCACATCACCTTCTCATCCAGTATCTCTAACTCCCAACCTCCTCCCTTCTCCATGAACCCCATCCCCATCTCTACCATAAAAAAACTTCTTCTAAAATTGAAACCTTGCTCTAATGCACCTGATGAAATACCCTCCTACTTCCTAAAGATAGCCACAGAAGCCATTGCCTTCCCCATCTGCATCCTAATAAATCGATCAATTTCAGAATGCCAGGTTCCACAGCACTGGAAAAAGGCCTTTATTATTCCACTCCATAAAGGCAGTAACAATAATGTGATCTCCAACATCCATCCCATCGCTATCTTATCCTCTATTTCAAAACCTTTCAAAAAATGTATCCATTTACAAAAATGTATCCAACTACAACTCCTACCCTATCTAATAAACAATAACCCTCTTACTCCCACCCAGCATGGATTCTGACCCGGCCATAGCCCCACCACTGCTCTCCTCTCCTTCCTAGAAAGCATAAACAAAGGCCGTGACTCTGGTCATATTGTATCCACCCTCCTTCTAGACCTCCCTAAGGCCTTTAACACCATCTCTCATAACCTTCTTCTTACTAAGCTCTCTAAACTAAATCTATCCCACTCCTCTATTAACAGTTACCTATCAAATAGGCAACAAGTAGTTAAGTGGAAAAAAGCTACTTCACCATTCCTAAACATTCCCACAGGTGTGCACCAAGGCTCAGTTCTAGGCCCCCTTCTAGTCAGTATTTTCATTAACGACTTTCACCATGCCATCTCTAATGCCAACCTCATCCAATATGTGAGTGACTTGACAATAATCTGTTCTGCAAGCTCCACCTCTTCATTACCAAAATTAACCCAAAATGCCTTCTCCTCTACAGAACAATGGATGCTAGATAACCACCTAGTACTAAATGCAACCAAGACTAAATTAATGATATTCCCCCCTCTAAAAGTATCACCCTAGACAAAAACTCCTTCTCTATCACCAGCTGAAATAACACTCCTCTTGAAACAGTCTCCACTACTAAACTGTTAGGAATCCTCATTGACGACCAACTAAAGTTTGATAGCCATATTCATGTAAATATTAAAAAAACTCACAAGAAACTTGGCATGCTTTATCGCCACAACCGTTTCATCTCTCCCTCCACTAGACTCGTTCTTGCTAATACATACCTCATCCCTTCCCTCCTGTATGGTGTCTCTATCCTTACCAATCTGCAGTCCTCCCTCAAATCAAAACTCTCCTCCTGTTACTATAAAATCTCTAAATTTGCAACTAGCCACAGATCCAATACCCATCACTGTATCTCCCTGCACCAACTGAACTGGCTTGAACTGTCCAATTATCTTACCTATATTCAATTTATCCAAGCACACAAACTTATTTTTTGCCCCTGTCTCTGTCCCTCCCTTGCCTCTACCTTCCAAATGCATCTTCCAAACAGATGCCTTCGGTATAACTTCCAAAATCTAATCGAGCTACATAAACCTGCTCGTCCTCCAGGCAAACATCTTCTATCCTTCTGCTTAGCATGTCACTGGAATTCTCT
This sequence comes from Protopterus annectens, assembly GCF_019279795.1. Lineage (NCBI taxonomy): Eukaryota > Metazoa > Chordata > Ceratodontiformes > Protopteridae > Protopterus > Protopterus annectens. The sequence continues at coordinate 340,816,426 of NC_056746.1, forward strand.
CCCGCCTCTTATCCGTACCACTGACAGTCTCTCTATCTTTAAAACTTTACTTCACTCACACCTAATCTCACAATGGGAATGCTCTTTTGTCTCATCCTAAAAAACATCCTACTATAATTCTCTCCCTACCTAACATATCTACTAATAGCTCTCATCCTACAAAACATCCTACTATAAGTCTCTCCCTACCTAACATATCTACTAATAGCTCTCATCCTACAAAACATCCTACTATAATTCTCTCTTTACCAAACATATCTACTAATAACCTCCTTTAGCTTATAATCTCCTAAAGGAACTTGCATTCTTTTTTACTACCTTAATTTGCACATAATGGAATTGTTCATGCATTTGCTCCATCAAATGCCAATTTATTGTAACTGTTGTTATCATGTATTTTCTTTCTCTAATGTCTGATTAACTGTTTTGTAAACTTTGTAATGATTGTTATTCTGTAATCTTGTAATTCTGAAAATTACTATATTTTTACTTACTGGAGCTTTTCTCCCCAGGACTCCATTGAAAATGGGTTCCTTGTGGCAAATAAATAAATAAATAAATAAATATTTTGAGATAGTTTCTAGCTTCTTCAGAAAATAAAATACCATTAAACACAAATATTGCTGTAACTATGCATCCAAGCATGAATTGTTTCAGCAATACCCATACTTATGGGGGCATGATAACATTAAGTATTTAGGTGTATGGATTTAAATGATTCTGTTATGGTAGCTAAGGATGTCTGGAAATAGACTAAATAGAAGATTATACAAAAATAAGAAATTAGAAGGTCATGATAATGGATATAAGCAGTAAAATACATGCACTGAAAATGTTTTAGTGCCTTTACTCTTACATGCAGGTCAGGAGTAGTTTTATCAACCAGAGGATAAGTTGTAGATGGCAATTCATAAAGAGGTTGAAAAAAATATTTTGGGGGAAAAGGCAAGAGTTTACTGGGATAAGTTAATTCTCCACATAGACCAAGGTGGTTTAGGGTAACTTGAATTTAAGGGGGATATTTTAAAGTTGTATCATTAAGGCTCATATACATAACTCAAACAGAAGGCTATAATACAAAGTGTAAAAGACACTAATGAAATGGGAGTGATGGGAGTTTAAGAAACAGAGATTAGAATTTTTAATGCAAGTCCTTAAGAAAAGCAACAACCATACAGAATATTACATTAATAAAGTAGTAGAAAGTATTCTAAAAGCTAAAGCAGCACAGAATGGAGAAAGGAAGGGAACATAATCTTTCATTGAACTAACTAAACATTAATCCACGAATGATAGACAACTAATAGTCGACCATAAAATCACTGATCCAGAAACTATCTAAAAATTAAAAAAAAATATTTTGCAGGGAGGCAAGTCTCCTGAATCGCTACAACCTGTGCTAATTATATGTACCAACTCCAAGATCGCACAACACTGAGGGAAGGGCAATCTTCTTGATCCCCACTGTTCTATGATCTAACATAATATCCTAGTATCTCTTAATTAGCTGTACCACCCTTTTCACTTGTCAATAAACGACTCATCTATGAAAGGCTGTGCTCCCAACATATTGTATAACAATAAAAAAAATATATATATATTTACAAAAGATTGGAAAGGAGAAGAGAGATATTACAAAAAAGAAGAAGAATGTGAAGAACTCTGTATGCCTCCCAAGTATGCAAAAAGTCTAGCTGGGGTGGGATTTTTGAATGGAAGTATTTGCATAAGTATATTTTTATCTTAAGTAGACTTCAGAGGATTTTCTCAGATAGATAGCAAATGCTAAATATGTAAAGAGGAAGAGAGAGATGTAAATGAGAACACATTTTGGGAATGTAACAAGTTGGCATAATTTAAAAATTCCTTACAGAGAACTTTGACAGAAACATTGAAGAAACAAATGGTAATAACTAAGGAAATAATTCTTTTGAGTTGAGACTCAGGATCTGAATTGCCTAGAAATAGTAAGACCTTACTAGCCTTACTGCTACTGACTACATAAAAGCAATTACTACAAAATGGAAATCAAAATTTTAACAGCAGTAAAGGAAATCTACAACATTGTAAAGGAGATAAAAGAACTGGAGGCTATGACTTAAGAAAGGGAAGAACAGAAATTCAAAGATGTAGATGGAAGGTGTGTAAATAATGCATTCAGTATAATGTTCAAGTAAGTTTAAGGGAAGGCAGAACTTCAGCAATGTATGTAATGTTCCCAGTGCCTCTGTTGAGTAGAGCCACTGGAGTGATTCCCGGGGTGTATTTTCTATTTCCCATCCACTCATCAAGATTTCTCTTGAAGAGGGCCAGTGAGGTGCTCTGTTTGACATGTATGGGAAGTCTATTCCACAGCATGGGCAGTCTCTGGGTTATGAACCTGTCCCTTCAGCTTGTTCTGTTGAGTGTGGTAATGAGGTTGAGGACTCTGGTGCGTGTGGTGCGAAGGACTTGGGATTTCTTTAGATGTAGCTTTTCTAATAGAGCTGGATCAGACATGGCTTTGTAAGTCAAGTAGAGACCACCTCTAAGTAGGCAATATGAGACAGAGAATAGTTGGAGTTTTTTGAGTCTGTCCATATAGGGCAAGTGTTTAAGGCCTAGGATCCTCTTTGTAAGGTACTTTTGTGGCCTCTCCAGTTGTTGCAGGTGTCTAGTAAGGTACATACCAAATGGGGCATTGTACTCGATGACTGGCCTAATGTGGGAAGAGTAGAGGGAGACAATGACCTCTTTCTTCCTGGATGCAAAACCCTTAGTAATGAAATGTGTCACACAGAAGGACTTTCTGACCACAGTGGCAATGTGGTAGTCAGAAGAGAAGCTGCTGTCAACCTGTGTTCCCAGATCTCTTATAACACCTTCTGTGTTCAGTGGACTACCATCGATGTGGTAATTCATGGGAACCGGGTTTTTTCCAAACAGGATGATGACACATTTTTTGGCATTGAGCTTAAAGCCGTGGTTCCAACACCATTCATTGGTCTCAGTGAGGCCTTTCTGTAGGATGTCAACATACATCACTTGGGAAGTTAATAATAGCTCCCAACTTGCAATCGTCTGCGAACTTTGTCAGCCAGAGTCCCTTTGTGTTGGCCTAGACTTCAGAGAAGTAGATACCAAACAGGAGAGGACCCAGGACCGAACCCTATGGGAATCCACTCCTGACTGGTTGGCAGTCTGACTTGGAGTTAGCTACTTTCACACTATGGGTTCTATCTGTGAGCCAGTTTACAATGCAGCTAGTGATATAGGGGTTGGTGCCTAGCTTAGTGAGTTTTTCTATGATTCCTGAGTGGAGAGTAGTATCAAAGGCCTTGGCCAGATCAAGGTAGGCTGTATAAACCACCTTGCCTTCATCCACAGCTCTGGTGACTGACTCAAAGAAGTCGACCAGTTGACCAGGCATGATCTACCCTTCACAAACTGTGTGGGATCCAGAGTTTGGAGATTCCCTATATCCTTGTTTATTAGGTCCATGATGATGCGTTCCATAGCTTTGCATATCAGACTTGTCAGGCTAATGGGGAGATAGTTCCAGGGGTCTGTAGTCACTTCTCCTTTGTAGAGAGGGATGACTGTAGCAGTCCGCCATTTGGTAGAGACAAAGCCTGAGGTGAGGTTGTGATTGAACAGGGCACACAGGTGAAGTGCCAGTTCACTCTTTATTTCATGTAGAACACAGCCAGGAATATTGTCAGGTCCCATAGAAGCTGTATTCTTGGCCTTGGAGTGTGCTGTTTTAACCTGTGCAGCAGTAATACTAGGTGCCTGGCAATCTACTGGTATTGTGATTGGTCCTTTGGTGGGGTAGAGAGGGGTAAAGTTGGCACTGAACCTGTCGGCCAGTATATTGGCAATATCTTTTAGCTTGGTATAGGAGGTACCGATGTGCAGTAGCTCAGAGCAAATCTGGGTATTGCCGTGGAGATTCTTTACATAACTATAGAAGGCCTTGTGGTCATCTTTACTATCTGCTGCAATTCTGTTTTCAGAGCTAGTTTTATAGGATTTGATGAGGAATCTCAACTTTTTTTTGAGGCTGATAAAAGAGTTTTTCCAGTCTTGGGACTTCACCTTATTCCACATCAGTTTCCTCCTTCTGTTGTAGAGTTTGTTTATGGCAGGGGACCACCAGATTGGCTTCCTTTTTTTGGAGGAGAGCGTCTTGGTTTTATTGGGTATGGCGAGATTCATGCATTTGTGTATGGGTTCGTACAGTGCATTGGTGTATGATTCAGCGGTCATGCAACTATTCTCCATTTGCATGGGTTCCGTGAAGTTATCCACCTCTGTTTTTAGGAGCCCAAAGTTAGCTTTGGAGAAGTTTTTCATGGTGGTTACCTTTGCAGGGGGTGGAGGGCAGGAGGGATGTGGATTTCCAAGAAGATTTGTGTGTGGTTAGATCTAACCAGGGAAGAGTTGACTATTGGTGTAGAGCAACAGTCCCCCATGTTAGTAATGACCAGGTCAAGGATGTTGCTACCTCTAGTGGGGGTAAGAACGAGATGGTCTAGGGCATTGGAATCAATGAATTCCAGGAAACATTGGGCAGGTGTATTGGTACATGAGTAGTTTTCCCAGTTAATGGAGGGGTAGTTGAAGTCGTCCAGTATGAGAGTGTTAAGTTGGACGCTAATACTCTCCAGGGTACTTACGAACGTGGAGTGTGAGTCTTGGGACATAGTTGGGGACCTATAGCAGGCTACGACCTGAATCACTGTCTTGCCCAATGTTATCTGCACCTGAAGTATCTCTGATGCGTTATGTTGGGCTACCAGTCTGGAGGTCTGCGCATCCTTTATGAATATGGAAACACCACCACCTTTAGAGCTTTGTTCCAAGTTCTGGGGCCAAAAGGTGTGGAATGAGTTATAGCCTTGTAGTGCAGGGGTGCTTTCTGCTGCCTTGAACCAGGTCTCTGTTACAGCACAAATGTTGATGTTCTCCATTTTAAGGAGTGCTTCGAGCGAGTGCATTTTTATTAATGTATGTGAACTCATATTGTATCTTAAACTGTAATGATTTAATAAAAATAAAAAGTAACCATAGCAACAGGTGTGATCGCAGTACCAAAAATGGTTAGTATATTAGCATAATCCAATCAAAACTTTGCAAATAATTTATTAATATTCCACTTACGTTTTCAGTGTTACTAAGAAATTTTATATGCACAAATGTGTTTCTCTTCCTAGGTCTAACAGTTCCCTCTTTACATTTTCTTTCAATCTACATTTGATAGGTTTAACACAGCATACATTTACATTTCCACTCTTTACTTAACAGTTTTAATAGCGGCTTTATTATTTTTTGTAATAAACTTGACTTTTGAAGCATACTCTTGACCCACTTTTTGTCACACACTCTCTTTTGAGAGTCAGAACACAACTTAACTCACAATGTGACATTTTTACTTACTTTTGTAACATTAACTCAGCTAACTGGTTCAGTTGTACCAAAACAAAATGTTTATCAATAGTCCTGAACTCATAAGTTCATTATAACATCATTTCATCAGTTTCTTTTAAGTTTTACTATCCATAACCCCATTACAAAACACTTTTCCTCAGTTTCTTACAGGCTTTACAATTCCAAACATTAGAAAAGCTCAGAGCACACTAGAATTCAGTCCCTTTGCCTGTCTTCAAACTGCATGCAGACAACAAAGGCAGAAAACAGTTCATCTGGCAGGAACACAACCATACTCTTTAAAATGTTTCAGCACTAAGCAGGAAAATAGCTGTATGAAGAAAAATAGTAAAACTCCTCAGCAGTTTTTCAATAAATGGGTGAGAACCACACTCACCACAATCACTTAAATAGTGATACATTATATTTCAAGTCTTCAGGCTTTTACATCTGAAATGCCTGCATTTTCCACCAATGTTCAAAATGTAATACCCTCATCCAACAAATATATGCCAAAGTCCCCAAAATTGCAACTTAATCACTCTTGGAGACTTTGATCTTAATTAATTAAGACCAAAAGCCATTGGTATGTCAGAACTCTTGGCCAGCTTAAGTCTTACCCAAATCAACTCTGACACCACTAGACCAAACCCTCAATTCAACAGGCATAGCTTGCTAGATCTTGTAATAACTAATAATCCTACAGTGATATCTAACCTCACCATATATGCACCCTGCTTCAGTGATCACTGGCCAATAACTTTCTTAGTACATAATCCACTGTTAAAATATAAACCTAAACGTATCACCTTCAGACCCCAAACCATCCAGAATACCACTAATCTTAAAAAACACCTTACTACCCGTGATTGGTCTCACTTACTTATAATAAATAACCCCAATGAAGCAGCTAACAACCTTACCAACACCCTACTGCACTTGCAATACAAATTATTTCCTTAGTAAAAAGGCTACTTCACCCTTATAAACATGACTGGTTATTTAATGAACTCAAATACCTCCTCTAATTATGTGATGAAGCATGGCACACTTGGAAATGCAACCCCTCAACAGATTCTCAAGCCAAATATACCTCACTATGCAACCCAGCCAGGCAAACCATCTGCACACACAAAAACAACCACTACCAAAACAAATAAATCTCACTTTTAGCCAGACCTGAGGTATTCTGGAGTGAAATCAACCTGTTGACTGGTCAAAAAACTCAACGCATCTCCACTCCCTTGAACCCCTCTACCATCACCACAAAGAAACTCTCTTGTGCTGACTTCCTCAATGACTTCAGCAACTTGCCTCACATCAATAATAACATAAAGCTACTACCTCCACAGCCACCCTCTCCCCTTTACATTCCACTATTCCACATCAAAAATGTTAGAACTGAAGAGACAGAAACACAAATAAACAAAATACAAATAGATACTCCCCTAGGCTCAGATAACCTAGCACCATGGTTCATTCATGATTGTAAGGACTTCACCCCCCACCTTCTCACTCACATACACAACCTCTTTTTAACTAATAAGATTATGCCTCAGATATGGAAAATAAGTATAGTCACTATTATTCCAAAACTACCCTGCCAACAACTGCTTTGCAATACTGTCTTAACTCAATACTTCTCACTTTAGGCAAAACACTAGAAATAAATTATCTGCAAACAAATTACTGCTTATTTATCTATTTATTTATTTATTTATTTATTTAACATTTGTTGACTGGGAAAGTCTGACTAGGTTCCACAGATCCTGTTTTCAGCGGAGGCCCGGGGAGAAACGCTCCAGAAGCATGTCTTTAGAATGTGGGAGGAAACCGGAGTACCCGGAGGCAACCCACATGAACGCAGGGAGAACATGCAAACTCCACACAGAAGGCACCCCAGCCGAGAATCGAACCAGAGAACCTCTTGCTGTGAGGCAACAGCATTAACCGCTGCACCACTGCGCCTCCCACATCAATAATAACATAAATACCACCTTCTATCCAGGTAGCAACATGGATTCTGGTCTGGACATAACACTATAATTGCTCTGTACTTTCTCAGAAATGACATCCTATCCAGTATGGACAATGGCAACCTGACAGGAGCTGTCTTCATTAACTTCACAAAGTCTTTGATCTAATTGACCATAACCAAATAGGCATTAGTGATGATGCAAAACCTTGGTTTGTAGATTTCCTCACCAACAGAAAGGAGTTCCCCTGGGTTCCACTTTAGCCCATCTGCTATTTTCCATATTTATCAACAAACTCGAATCTGATCACCCTTAGATACCTTTAATTCTTTATGTAGATGACATGGTCATCTACAGGTCAAACAAATCACACTATATTATACAAACTTATCTCCAAGATGACTTCCAAACCCTCAACCAATGTCTAATAGGCCAGAAATGTATACACAATCCCACAAAAACAATAGCAATGCTATTTGGAACAAAACAGAAATATCCAAAGCACCCATCTTTCTTGATATGAAAGATGTTAACAGTACCACCATAGAAACAACAATATCCTTCACATACCCTGGCACTTAGCTAAACTAATCTATTAATTTTCAACTACATATTCAAAACATGGGTAAAAAGATCAACACACTACTGTTCTGGGCAAACAGTCTATCACCTCTTTTACCAAACCAGTCAGAGTAACTTGAATATGGACTACCCATAACAGCTGCAGCCTTAAAGAAAAATGCCACTACCTTGCAAACCATCTCCAATAAAATCTGCTGGTTCATTACCAACTCCACTATTAATGAACACCATTGCCTAGTTCTTGCCAAAGCTAAATGCATCCCAGAACATTTGAGAGCCGACCTCCTACTAGAGCCACTAATACACAAACCCCTTTCTCCTGGAACTTCTTACACTCTCACTCATAAACTTTTTACCAAAAGCCCACATATAATCTCAGGGGTATCTCTCAATCTCTACCCACACTACTAATTCCAAACACTAAACTTCATTGCACTGACTATGCATTCTCCAACTTAGCAGCTAAACTATGGCACTCCATTTCTCTGTCAGTCAGAAACAGCCAAAAGTACTTTGACTTCACACAGCAGCTCAAGGGACACCTCTTCATCCAAAGTGCAACTGCACTCACACAGATCACATTGCATGAACCATGCAACTCTCTCACACCCCTTTATCCTTATTTCTTCCTTCCTTACCTCATCTTGACATCCTCTCATTCATCATACATCCCTCTTCTCTTCTCATCTATCACACTTCCTCTCCTTCCTATTACTTTTCTTCTGCATGCCTCTCTCACCATTTCTCTGACTTCCACCATGCTATCCTTTCCTGCAGCTATTCACATCATCTCCTAATGTCTTCATATCTCTCCATATAATGATATGCTGCTATCCCTGTAGCATAAGCCATCTCAGTCATTATCGTTACATCTTATCCAAAGAGCTCTGCTAAGCATAATTCCATTTTTCCAACCATGTTTTGGCATTGTAAGCTGCTTCTTGAACTAAATGTTGCAGCGTATTCTTGCATCTGTAAATATGCAAATCCTTATATCTGTAAATATGTTTTGTTCATTTCTTATGTGATCCTATTTAACCGAGTTGTTTCTGCAAATGGTCCGCTGAGATCAGTGCACTTCCCCAGTAAGTAAGTATAAATAAATAAATAAAATAAATATATATAAGAACCAATGAGACACTAGAGGCAGGATATTTGCACAATATTTATGTACCCAAACAATCTCAGTATATTACCATAGATTGTTTATTACATCTCATGCATGTTTTGTACACTCCCATATTTATTGATTTTCTTAAATTTAAGGCACTGTTTCTGATTTGTTTAAAATTATTAATTTATCCAGTTTTCAACTTAATAAGGAGCATATTCAGGTTCTGAGCAAAGGTCTTACTTTTGTGCCTTCAAAAAGGGCAGACCTTATAGAAAATATTAATTGTTTAAGAGATTTTGTTAGAAAGTTAAACTTGAGATGTTTATTCAATAATAATGATGAGTATCGAATGGAGCAATTCAAAAAGCCTAGTTTGTATAATCCCTGCTTAAAACCTAAATTGGAATCTTTTTTTAGTGTGTGAAAGTGATGTAAGAGAGTTATTAGGATCAAAAGCGCATGAAAAAATGTATAACTTAACTGCAGAAGAGAGGAATGTTTTATTACAGTTGAAAAATAATAACTTTATATATATATAACTAAGGCTGACAAAGGAAATGCTGTTGTGATATTAGAAATTAACTATTATTATAGTACAATTGAAAAAATGTTAAATTACAAAAAATTCTACAAAATAGTTTCATGGGAAGAAGTGGTGAGGTCATATAATGTCATTGATGCCTGTATAGAGGAATGGTTGCTAGAAGGGCTTATTTCAGTGAGTTTAGCTGAATATTTTAGAATTTGAATCCCAAACTGGGAAGGTTTTTTGGCCTTCCCAAGATTCATAAGCATTTAAATATGCCTAGTTTTCAGCCCATAGTGGCCAGTCAAGGCAGGAAGACAGAATCTATGGCAATTTTTGAAGATATTTTTTGCAGAAATTAATATGCCTCAGTGATTCTTATATTAGGGATTCCTTCCATTTTAAAAATCTGATATGCAGGTGGATAGTTCCACATTATTGGTGACAGCAGATGTTGTGTCCTTGTACACAACAATTCCAAATGCAGAGGGCTTGGAAACAGTAAACAAAGAATTGCTCCAATCCAACCTTTATTCTAAGGATGAAGTAAGGTTGTTAGTTGAAATACTGGATGTTATATTGAGTTATAATTTGTTTTGTTTTGGGGGGGTAACATAAACAGACTAATGGCGTAGCTATGGGTGCTGTAATGGCACCCAGCTATGCCAATATTTTTATGATAGGTTGGAAGAAAGGTTTATATATAAGTCTGATTTCTTTAAAATTGTAAAATGTATTTTTTTAAACATTTTATTGATTTTTTATGGAAAGGCACTGTGGAAAGTTTGAATGAGTTTTTATTATATTTAAATACTGTGTATAGTAGTATTAAGTTTGTGCACAATTTGAATCAAGATGAAATTAACTTTCTGGACTTAAAAGTTTATAAATCTGCCAACAGGCTAATAGTTAGAATTTTGAAAAAGGAATTACACAACAATAGTTATTTGTACTATAATAGCATGCATAATGTGAAGATTGGGTGAAGATGGGTGAAGGCTGCCAGTCTAGCCAGATAGAATTTTGGAGATAATTCTGTCATCTGTAAATATTACTGTAAACCACAGGCTTATTGTCTTAAATGGTAAAAGTAGTGTTACCTGTGGAACTGGAAAATAATGTAACAACAGTGCAATCTACTGACCAAGTAAAGCATGTTGTGACCCTTTGATGTTAAAACTCGGATCCAGTAAGTCTAGACTGAGGCATCCTGCCTATTGTTTTCAGGCCAGAGTTGATGGCTAGAATTTGCATGCATAAATGTCCTTTATTGCTCTGGCTTCTGCCCAGAGGTGAAGAATATAAATGTAGCTTCTGTTAGCCTGGGAACCCAGGGAAGTGTGAAGAATGATGTAATGTGAACCAGGAATGTGATTTAAAAAAAACAGAGAGAATCAGAGAGCATTTTTGTCTTGACAATCCAACACACCAGCACTGTCTTGCTCTATATGTAAGTTTATCTTAGACTTGTGTTTTCTCTTAGAAATAGCTAGAAACTAGAAAGATTAGACTAAGTGTTTTTCTCTGATGTCAGAACTGTACTACTGAATTATTTTAAGTATTTCTCTGTGATCTCTGAAGCCTTGACTAGCACTGTGTAGTAAAAAAATATTGTCTTATGTTTTGACTATTTGTTATTAAATATTTTTAGACCCTTTCCAACTGTGGCTGTTTTTGTAAAGATAATTTAAGCTCTTTAGAGTACTTGCATGCCTTTGGTAAAATTGTACAAAGCCACTCCAATAGCTTTAGCCCTGGGCTATACTACCAATTGGATAATAATATTGCACAGTAATAATTGGACACCCTTTTAAGGGCCTTTGAGTAGCTGATAAATATTAGTGGGTAGTGGAAGCTGGTACTACCATATAGTCTGTGAAAAAGGAGCACAGCTGGAGAACCTGTGCCTGCCTTCCCCAGGAGTGTCTGTGTGGTTGTATAAACTCTTCTCAAAGTGTGTGTGTGTGTGTGTGTGTGTGTGTGTGTGTGTGTGTGTGTGTGTGTGTGTGTGTGTGTGTGTGTGTGTGTGTGTGTCAGCTACTTGGACAGAGACACAAAGCACTGGGACAGAGAGGGTGCTGGAGGTTTTAGCTTGCCCACTAGGCTGAGATCTGGACCCTATAGCTGTGCCAGTGGGGAGTCTTATTGGGGACCTGGAGAGCAAGGGAGCAAACAGCCCTGGACTGACTGTGATCTCTGTGTGCTCTTAAGGGAAATTGCACTTTACTGTGTGCATTTGTTATCCTTTCCTCCTATATGAGACACCCCTCACTGGTGTTAGTGGTGAGGATTGAGGCTCCTTGATTGCTGGGCCAGGGCACAGGCATCACATATTAATTGTTTGGCAGTGGTGGGATATCCACATCACATATTAATTGGTGCAAATACTAATTGGCTTGTAGTGGTGTGGCTAGAGTGAATTCCTGTAGCTTGTGTACAGTGAGTTTTGAAGGTGTCTTGTACTCTAAATCAGCCATGCAGTGAATACTCAGAATTCAGATCACAATTGTTTTACTTCTTTTGTTAGCTTAGTCAGGGTGAGCAGGCAGCATGTCAGCAGAGGAGTATGGAAAGCTGACAAGGAGCCAGCTGGCTGAGATGTGCCAGGCCAGGGGACTGGTACATGGAAACCTGACTAAGGCAGACCTGATTGCAGCCTTAGTTACAGATGCATCAGAAAACAGCAACCAGGAGGACAATCAGACTGGCAGTGGAGATATAATACCCTTGGAGAATGGACAGCTCAACCTTTCTGCAGAGGACTTAAATCCATCTGGAGCTAAAGAGACTTGAGTTGGAGGCCAAGTGTTTGGAGACAGAAGCAGCTGAGAGACTGAGGAATCTACAGGCTTTGGAGAATGAGAAACTCCTACACTCAGAAGTTGAGGAAAAGGAGCAGCAGAGGAAGCATGAGAGGGAAATGCTGACTCTTTACCAGAGTCATGGAGGTAATGGGGAAGGGAGTAACTGGACCCCAGAAGCACAAAAGGTCAGTAAATTTCTTCCGCAGTTTAAAGAGGGGGGGTAATTTTGATAGCTTCATTCATATGTTTGAGAGGGTATGCAAACAGTATAGTGTTGACCAAAGGCTCTGGGTACAGTTCCTGACCCCCCTTACTCCATGGTAAAGCTGTAACTGTTTTGTCAAAAATGTCTGATGTTGCATGTTTTGATTATACTGCTATTAAAAATCACTTGTTATAATTGTTTAAGCTAACACCTGAAATGTATAGGAAAAAGTTTTGTGAGCATAGATGCAAGGCAGATGAAAGTGTGTGTGAACATGTTGCTGAACTGAGAACTTATTTCCATAGGTGGGTTAGTGGATGTTAGGTCACCACTTTTGAAGGGCTGGCAGATCTTTCGGTGAGGGAACAAGCCCTTAGCACTTTGCCTGAGGAAATGAGGATCTGGTTAGCAGATAGACAGTGTGCTACTTCAGATTGAGTTGGGGAAGAAGGGAGACCTATGCCTGGCAAGCAGGGCAGCCCTGCACAGGAAAGGGACCCCCCAGTACTGCTCATGAGTCTAAAGGAACCCATGGTGGGCAGCACAGACTGCCCCAACATAATCTGCCAGTAGCAGGGGAAGCCACTAGTTCAGGTACACATCCAGGAGCTAGGGTTAAATGTTTTGAATGCAACCAAAAGGGCCATGTGGCATACAGGTGTCCACGGAGGCAAGGTGGGGAACAAAAGGTGAGGGAGCCAGCAAGTGGGTAAGACAAAATGCCAATAGTAGGTTGTCTTGGGACAACAAGGGCACCAAACTACCAATCTACCAAACTAGGTTATATCCTATTGTAGTGAATGGCAAGGAGGCCATTGCCAAGAGAGACACAGCCTCTGATATAACCATTGTAAAGCCTGCAATGGTTAAAGAGGAGCACTACTTGCCTGGGCAGTCTACTCCAGTCAGGGTTTTAGGAGGGATCCCATTCCAAATACCTTTAGCTAGGGTTTACCTTGACTGGGAGGGTGGAAAAGGAAGCCAGTAAGTATGTGTGTTTGAGGATATACCTGCAGATGTCCTGATGGGGAATGATTTTGATAGTGCAGTACCCTGTGCTTGTGCAGTTACATGCAGTCAGGCTTGGAGACAAGCAGGTAAGTCTGGTAGCCTGGGGGAGACCCAGAGAGACAGCATACTTGAAGCCAGGACTGGTGAGGTGGTTACTTCAGGGAGGGAGCTACCCTGTAGCAGTGTGACTGAAAGTGAGCCACAGCTGCTTGGGGGTACTGATGGTCCTTTGGACAGAATAACTGCAAAGGTAGAGGTGAGTAGTTGTACCCAAGCTGACAGTGAGGCACCACTGTCAGAGGATGCCAGACTTCCTGTGGAAGGGGAGCTGGGAAGGGTTACAAGGAGAGAATTGAGACAGGCTCAGCTCTCAGACCCTATATTGCAAGGCCTGAGGCAGGTTGCTAGGTAGGCACCTGATTCTCAAGGAAAGGGGGAATCTGTATACTTGGACAAAGGGTTACTATGCAGAGAGTGGACCCCTGAGGGAGGGCTAGAAGGTGAGAGAGTACAGCAGTTGGTAGTGTCTAGAGCCTACCATCTGGCACTTCTAGCCATAGCCCATGATATTCCCTTTGCAGATCATATGGACATAAAACGTACAAAGAGGCATATTATGCAGAACTTCTATTGGCCTGGAATTTCCAGAGATGTAACAGGGTACTGTAGGACCTGTGAGCAGTGCCAAAAGGTAGGCAAGGCAGGAGACAAGGTGAGAGCTCCTTTGATGCCTTTGCCTGTGATTGAGGAGCCATTTCAGAGGGTAGCTATGGATATTGTGGGTCCTCTGAGTACCCCAAGTTCCACAGGGAAAAAGTATATCCTAGTGGTAGTTGATTATGCTACACGATACCCTGAAGCGGTGGCTTTGTACTCTATTGAGGCAGTGAAGATGGCAAATGTGTTGTTAGAGATTTTCAGGAGGGTAGATTTCCCAAAAGAAATACTCTCTGACAGAGGTGCCAATTTCATGTCAGACCTGCTAGCTTGCCTGTGGAAGTCCTGTGGGGTGAAGCACATGAAGACCACCCCCTACCATCCCCAGACTAATGGTCTTGTTGAGAGGTTAAACTCTACAATCAAGTCCATGCTATGGGCATTTGCAGATCAGTTTAAGAGGGAGTGGGACAAATATTTGCCTCATCTGTTGTTTGCTTACAGAGAGGTTCCACAGGAATCCACAGGTTTTTCACCCTTTGAGTTGCTGTATGGGCATAGAGTGAGGGGACCTCTAGATTTAATTCGAGATGAGTGGGAAGGTGAGTGCAAGTCTCACAAGGAGTCTGTTGTGGCATACGTCCTAAACCTCAGGACAAAGCTGAGGGAACTCATGGGCTTGGCCTAGGAGAACCTGGCAGAAGCTCAACAACAGGAATGTTCGAGCTAGAGAGTATGCTATGGGGCAGCAGGTAATGGTTCCCATTCCTGTCAGACACAAAAATCTGCAAGCAGCTTGGGAGGGACCCTGCAAGGTGGTAAGAAAGGTAAGTGATGTTAATTACATGGTGGAACTGCTAGGCAGAAGGCAGGGGCACAAATTGTACCATGTTAACATTATGAAACCTTACCATGATAGGGAGACCCTTGTGCTGAGCATTTGCAGTGGATTGCAGGAGGAGTCTGAGGAAGATCTGGGGACTGATCTCAGTGAGGCTCGGGCTGACACCTCAGTGGAAGGGGTAGCAATGTCTCAGCAGCTATCTCTTACCCAGGTTTGAGAAATCCGAGCACGAGCAATGTTGCAGGAATTTGTGGACATGTTCACTGGGAAACCAGGGTGCACCCACCTGAGGCAGCACCAGGTGGATACAGGACCCAAAGTCCTAATAGGCAGGCCCCTTACAGAGTGCCTGAGAGAGTCAAACAGACTCTGAGGTAGGAGGTACAGGAGATGTTGGAACTAGGGGTGATTTAAAAGTCCAGAAGTCCCTGGGCCTCCCCAGTGGTGCTGGTGCCAAAGAAGGATGGCAGCACCAGGTTCTGTGTGGACTACAGGAAATTAAATAGTCACACAGTGACAGATGCTTACCCCATGTCTAGGACAGATGAGGCCCTAGAGCAGCTGGGTGGGACTTAGTATCTTACAACTATTGATCTTACCAAGGGTTACTGGCAGGTGCCCTTGACTCCCAGTGCTAAAGAGAAGTCAGCCTTTGTGACTCCTTTTGGCTTGTATGAGTTCACAAAGATGCCCTTTGGGATGAAGAATGCCCCAGCATCTTTCCAGAGGCTGGTAGAGCGTATCCTAGCAGGAGCAGGAGGGTTTGCCATCTACAGCCATTCCTGGCCAGAGCAACTTCAGCATGTCAGGGAGGTTCTGGGCAGACTACAGAGGGCAGGGTTGACCATTAAGCCGAGCAAATGTCAGGTGGGTATGGCAGAGGTCTCCTACCTAGGACATGGAGTAGGGAGTGGTAAGATAAGGCCAGAACCTGCCAAAGTGGAAGCCATTCAGGCATGACCTGCACCTGTTACTAAAAAGCAGGTGAGAGCATTTTTAGGGAAAGCAGGGTACTACAGAAAGTTTGTCCCCAGTTATAGTACCACTGCTGCTCCCCTCACAAACCTGACAAGGAAGAACAGGCCAGATAAGGTAGTGTGGACCTCAGCATGTGAGCAGGCATTCCAGAAGCTTAAATAAGCTTTGGGAGGACCCCCCTGTGTTAGCCAGTCCAAATTACAGCAAAGAATTTGTTGTGCAGGTGGACACTTTGAACCATGGGGTGGGGGCTGTGCTTAGCCAGATTTCTTCAGAAGGGGAAGAGTACCCAGGGGTTTATCTCAGTCGTAGGCTTCAACCCAGGGAGGAATGCTATGCAGCTGTAGAAAAGGAATGTCTAGCCATAGTGTGGGCACTGCAGAAACTTCAGCCTTATCTGTATGGAAGGAAATTCATTGTTATGACAGATAACAACTCCCTAACATGGTTAAACAGAGCCAGCTAGCAAAATGCCAAGTTGCTAAGATGGAGCCTGGGGTTGCAAGCATATGATATGACCATGCAGCACCGCAGTGGGATTAGCAATGCCAATGCAAATGGGCTCTCAAGACAGGGAACGGGTTAAGTATACTTAGACAGACCTAACTCCGTCAAGCAGCGTTTCTCAAGGGTCATTTGAAAAACTAGCTTGAGTTTTCCAGGGTGGAGATATGTGAAGACTGGGTGAAGATGGGTGAAAGCTGCCAGTCTAGCCAGATAGAATTTTAGAGATAATTCTGTCATCTGTAAATATTACTGTAAACCACAGGCATGTTGTCTTAAATGGTAAAAATAGTATAACCTGTGGAGCTGGAAAATAATGTAACAACAGTGCATTCTACTGACCAAGTAAAGTATGCTGTGACCCTTTGATGTTAAAACTTGGAGCCAGTAAGTCTAAAATGAGGCATCCTGCCTATTGTTTTAAGGCCAGAGTTAATGGCCAGAATTTGCATGCACAAATGTCCTTTATTGCATATATTTAAGCACTGGTTGGACTGAGAGGGTGCTGGAGGTTTTAGCTTGCCCACTAGGCTGAGATCTGGACCCTATAGCTGTGCCAGTGGGGAGTCTTACTGGCGACCTGGAGAGCAAGGGAGTGACCAGCCCCGGACTGACTGTGATCTCTGTGTGCTCTTAAGGGAAATTGCACTTTACTGTGTGTATTTGTTATCCATTCCTCCTATATGAGACGCCCCTCACTGCTTTTAGTGGTGAGGATTGAGGCTTCTTGATTGCTGGGCCAGGGCACAGGCATCACACATAACAAGAATTTAAAAAGAAATATAGTAATGAGTTAATTTCAAAGATTAAATGACTTAACCAGGTTTATGTAATAAAGTTTATACTTTCGTGGTTTGTTATTGCATTTCTTACATTTATCTAACACACTTTTTATCGACACCATATTTATCGACACATTTTAATCTAAAGTTGATTTGACTGACAAACATTTTTATCAACAGTTCATTTTATCTAAAATATTTAAGACAGAGAAAAGGCACCAAAAATAAATGTTTTTGCAGGTGGGGGCAAGCCACCCTGCACCCCCACACCCTTTACTAAAATATACTAACTCCACAGTTGCACAACCACAAACAAATGAGAAAGCACTACACACACTGAGTCATTGTTGTCCATATTTAACATTCTCTGTGGTTGTGTGACTATGGACTTTCTGCTCAACATTTTGAATGTTGTTTGGGTTGTTCAATCATAATCAGTAGACTTATAAGTATTAGTCCTAATTGCTGTGACTGATCTGGCACTGATGGGATCCTAATCCCAATACTACCACTTCATGTGGCAAGTAGGCTGGCATAGATGGAGTTTGAACCCCACCACTAAATGATGTTGTTCTTCTTCTTTTGGCTTTTCCCTGTTAGGGGTTGCCACAGCAGAACTCTGGTCTGCTAATGATTGGCAGTAGATTTTTACAGTGCCGAGGTGCCAGCCCAACACCCAACCTTCAAAGAAGGCACGCCCATTCATGCATGTCTTTTGAATGCCACTCGACCGCAGGGAGGACATGCAGACTCCACACAGAAGGCACTCCAGCCGAGAATCAAATGGGAGAACCTCTTGTTGTGAGGAGACAACGCTACCGCTGTAAATCCCACTACTAAATGATACATTGGATATTTGAGGGACAAGTCTTGTGGCCCTTGGATCTGTTCCAGTACCCACAAATAGGTCTAATTGCAGATGGATGGCCTTTTACGCCATGCCACTATCACTAAATAGGTTCAAGTAGAAAGGATGCAAATAGGTCTAATTTACTAACCAATTCACCAAATAAAACCTGGCCTCAGACGGATATATGCTCTGCTGCTCTGAGTATGGGCTTCCAAATTCACACCCATTCTAGGACTATACATTTACCAGTTACTCAGCTGAGTCTATGCCTTAGCACCCTCTCTGTAAACATCAGTGTTTTCCAGTGCCCCTTATTCAAAGTAATTACCTGAAATGTATCATTATTTACACACACACACACACACACACACACACACACACACACACACACACACACACACACACACACACACACACACACACACACACACACACACACACACACACACACACACACACACAGTTCACCAGGGATGGCTGGTAAAATTCTCCAGTTCTCCACAGTGTTCATCCTGACAAGGAAGGTAGTACTATCATTACCTTAGATATGGCTAGGATTGAACCATCTACCACAACACTCTTGATGAATAGCTAAATACATTAATAATAAACACAAATGACAGCATGCAGAGCAGTCTGTCAATTAGAGGAGGATAGCAACTGTTTGAAAAGATACAGCACTAAATAATATCCCTCTCTTCAGATAATAAATGCTACATAAATAAAAACCAGCCACAAGAGCACAAAAGTGAACAAAGAACTTTACTTGGAAAGCAGGGAAGTTAGGCAGTAATTATACAAATTAGATATGCACAGGTAAAAACATTTGGAATAATGTAAAAAAATAATTAATTACACAGACAGAATACTGAATACAGAATAGGGCCAGTTTGAAGGATTGGAGACTGTAAAGTGGTGACCAGAGAAAGTGTAGTTAAGCAGCATAGGATGGTGGTTTGTAGGATGACGTTGGTGATCAAGAAGAGGAGGAGGAGGAGGAGTGTGAGGGCAGCACCAAGGATCAAATGGTGGAAATTGAAAAAGGGTAATTGTGAGGTGGAGTTCAGGGATGAGTTAAGGCAGGCTCTGGGTGGCAGTGAAGAGTTACCAAATAGCTGGATAACTACAGCAGAGCTAGTAATGGAGACGGCTAGAAAGGTGCTTGGTATCACATCTGGACAGAGGAAGGATGACAAGGAGACATGGTGGTGGAATGAGGAAGTACAGGAGAGTATACAGAGAAAGAGGTTGGCAAAGAAGAAGTGGGACTGTCAGAGAGATGAAGAAAGTAGACAGGAGTATAAGGAGATGAGGTGCATGGCAAAGAGAGAGGTGGTGAAGGCTAAGGATAAGGCATATGAAGAGTTGTATGAAAGGTTGGACACTAAGGAGGGAGAAAAGGACCTGTACCGATTGGCTAGACAGAGGGACTGAGCCAGGAAAGATGTGCAGCAGGTAAAGGTGATAAAGGATAATGAGGGAAACATACTCACACGTGAGGAGAGTGTGTTGAGGAGATGGAAAGAATACTTTGAGGGGTTGATGAATGAAGAGAATGAGAGGGAGAGAAGGTTGGATGATGTAGGGATAGTAAATCACGAAGTACAATGGATTAGCAAAGAGGAATTAAGGATATCTATGAAGAGAATGAAGAATGGAAAGGCTGTTGGCCCAGATGACATACCTGTGGAAGCATGGAGGTGTTTAGGTCAAATGGCAGTGGAGTTTTTAACCAGATTGTTTAATGAAATCTTGGAAAGTGAGAGGATGCCTGAGGAATGGAGAAAAAGTGTTTTGGTACTGATTTTTAAGAATAAGGGTGATGTGCAGAGCTGTAGTAACTACAGAGGGATTAAATTGATCAGTCACAGCATGAAGTTATGGGAAAGAGTAGTGGAAGCAAGGTTAAGAAGGGATGTGATGATTAGTGATCAGCAGTATGGTTTCATGCCGGGAAAGAGCACTACAGATGCAGTCTTTGCTTTGAGAGTGTTGATGGAGAAGTACAGAGAATGTCAGAAGGAATTGCATTTTGTTTTTGTAGACTTAGAGAAATCATATGACAGGGTGCCTTGAGAGGAGTTGTGGTATTGTATGAGGAAGTCAGGAGTGTCAGAAAAGTATGTAAGAGTGGTACAGGATATGTACGAGGGTAGTGTGACAGCAGTGAGATCTGCGGTGGGAGTGACGGATGTGTTTAAGGTGGAGGTGGGGTTACATCAAGGATCAGCTCTGAGCCCTTTCTTATTTGCAATGGTGATGGACAGGTTGACAGATGAGATCAGACAGGAGTCCCCGTGGACTATGATGTTTGCAGATGACATTGTGATCTGTAGTGAGAGTAGGGAACAGTTGGAGGAGACCCTGGAGAGATGGAGATATGCTCTAGAGAGAAGAGGAATGAAGGTCAGCAGGACTAAGACAGAATATATGTGTGTGAATGAGGGAGGATAGAGGAATGGTGAGGATGCAAGGAGTAGAGATGGCAAAGGTGGATGAGTTTAAATACTTGGGGTCAATAGTTCAGAGTAACGGTGAGTGTGGAAGAGATGAAGAAGAGAGTACAGGCAGGATGGAGTGGGTGGAGAAGAGTGTCAGGAGTGATTTGTGACAGACGAGTACCTGTAAGAGTGAAAGGGAAGGTCTACAAGAGGGTAGTGAGACCAGCTATGTTATATGGGTTGGAGACAGTGGCATTGACAAAAAGGCAGGAGTTTGAGCTGGATGTGGCAGAAATAAAGATGTTAAGATTTGCACTGGGTATGATGAGGGTGGACAGGATTAGGAATAAGTATATTAGAGGGTCAGCCCAGGTTGGAAGGTTTGGAGACAAAGCCAGAGAGGCACGATTACGTTGGTTTGGACATGTGCTGAGGAGGGATGCAGAGTATATTGGGAAAAAGATGCTAAGGATGAAGCTACCAGGTAACAGGAAAAGAGGAAGGCCTAAGATAAGGTTTATGGATGTGGTGAGAGAGGACATGCAGGTGGTTGGTGTGACAGAGCAAACTGCAGAGGACAGGAAGAAATGGAAACAGGTGATCTGCTGTGGCGACCCCTAACAGGAACAGCCAAAAGAAGATGATGACACAGACAGAATACTTAAAAGAAGAAATCCAACAAAGCTAGATAGATACCCTGGCTGATTCTATCTGAAAGAATACTAAAGCCTAGCTGCTAAGTTACTAACATACTTTACAGGCAGATGTACGCAGCAACTTACACAGATAGTGAAACAGCAAAATCTTCTGCAGGATTGACTTTCCATACTTTCCAGTGTAAAATATATATTTTAACTAATTATTTCTTTTGCATTGAAACCAAGCTTAATAAACTCAGTTTTCTCACAGTTAGTAAAAACAGCAGAAGTAAACAGGATTTCATGTATTGTTGATACTGCTTGGCCCTTACAGAACCTTAAGCACAAGAGTTTTTTGACTGATAATTATTTTTATGCTTACTTCTAAGGTTACAGACAAACAGTTAACTCTAACATTTTTTTTTTACAATTAAGGCATTTCCAGCATAATGAAGATGCAGGCTTTAAGCATATTTTTCTTTGTGTTACATAAAAACATATATAATTCTTCTGTCACTGCTAAGACATCTTATAAATACAATTTCCACAGTGCGTTTTTGCTGCAGATTTTGCAAATGTTAAATACAGCTTACACATTTGTTAAATTCAGAAATAATAAAAAAAGACAACATAATTTAAATTTGGTTTCTACCCCCCTTGGGATCACACTAGTCCATAACTATTTTCCAATTTTTCTGAACAACTGTATGTAAATGCTGTTTTCCCAATTCCTGAGTTCAATATGTTGATGATTCAGCCATCATGATCTGTTCATATGATAAGCTATCATGTTTGTAAAAAATCTAGTCAGAGAATTTTAACTGCCCTTCAACTATGGCTACAAAAATCAACCCTGATTCATACCTCATTCAAATCAAAATGCTTTGTCTTTATCCATAATTCTAAATCTACTGATAGATCTGAACACATAACACTGCACACCCTAGACTTAAATAGAAAATGTCTAGCAATTTAAGTATGTGGGTATAACAGACCAATACTTTAAAGTTCATGCTCACATATAGCTCACATATAAAACCTTTTTTTAAACAAGCAAGATCTTTATTAAATTATCACGTATGACATAGGCAATCTTACATTTATATAAATGAAAATAAAATCATACTGACACAATTTCATTTGCAAACAATATACATTACAAACCATGCTGAACAATTGTAGCTGCAAGCATTATACATCATGTATACTGTATCCAGTCATTGTCAGTCAAACATTACATAACTCATTCAAATCCTACCTTCTTTTAAACCCTGTTCCTCCTATGCATGTATTGATCCCACAGTTCTTATTTTTTCCTGTGTAATTTGCTCCCACCTTTTTCTAAAGATTCCAATTCCAGTTGTTTTATCTCTGTTACTATCTCTCCTACTTCTAGTAAAGTTGGTTTAGACTTTGATTTCCATTTTCTAGCAAATGCTTTTTTAGCAGCCACCATAATTAGACACAGCAAGGCCTTATGTCTAGACAATTCTGATTCTGTATCAAAGCTAAAAAAAAAACATTTCCTTAGTTACCCCAACTTGCTCACCCAATACCTCTGATAGAGCAGTCTGCGGGGAATCATATATAAAACTTAATTCCTTTATCATGTCTCTCTCTCTCTCTCTCTATATATATATATATATATATATATGTATATATTTACAGTGTCAGTGGATCAACAGGCAGCACACTTGCCTTCCATGCAGAAGGCTGTGAGTTCTAGTTCCACACCACACAGATAAATTGCTGACACTGCAATGCAGTGAAAGTGGGGGTGCTGCACTTCTGAGTGTGTCGTCCTTAGAATGACATGTTAAATTGAGGTCCTGTCTGCTTGAGTTGGTTGTAGCTCATGGCACCCATCTAAGAGAATAAGCGTTCTTCATTTAAAAACATTATGTACAATACTATTTACATATTTACAAATGTATATAGTGTACACACATTTCCATTCCTATTCATTATTTTTATACAATCATAGATATCTTACTTTTCATTGTTATGTTAAACTTCTATCCACATTATCGTATTTGATCCACACTCCTTTTTCCACAACCACCATCTAATTTTTCTTACTGCTAGTCTCCATTTACCATTAAACATAATTTCATTTAGTCTTTCATTCCAAATGGTCCAAACAACATAAAATAATATTTCATTTATTTTACTAACATATTCTTTATTTTTATGACTATAATATCCATACATAATCATATCCATATTTATTTCATTTACCTCCATTATATTTTCAAGGAAATTTTCTTTACACAATTTTCCCATAATTTTGTGACAATTATACATTTAAGAAAACACGTTCTGTAGGTTCTTCTCTACCACAATATATACAGTTATTTCACTAATTTTCATATGGCATATTTCTCATTACTGATAATTTATTAATCACTAATCTCCATTAAAATATTGACATTCTACTTACTAATTACAGCATGTTTTTTGTACTTTTATAGCTTTCATTTTTTATTTAGTTGCTCAGCCCAGGAATTAACATAATAATATTGTGTCATGATATTTTTTATACTGCACTTTTCTCTCATTTTCTATTTCATCAGTTTTTGTTTTTCGCAAAAGAATTTTTCATGATAGCATCTCATTATTTCATTTTAACATACTTTTCCTCTTTTGAATTTTCTTAACATATCCAAATGCCACTTATATTTGTATTTTAGTAAATTTATTACTAACTTTTCATTGTTATCATTTATGCAAAACAAAAGAAAACTTTATACAAATTCACAGAATCTGTATAAACAATTTGCTTTATTTAATCCTAACCCTCCATCTTTCTTGTCCATGTATAAGACTTCTCTTTTCACTGGATTCAGTCTTGAACCCATATAAAATAAAAAAATGTGTATTATTTTCTTTTCATAGATTATTGGCAACATATAGACACTAGCTAAATATGCAATATTTCCCAGTATAACTGAATTAATTACATAAACCTTTTTATTAAATGACAGCTTGTATGTTTCCAGAAACCACACTCCTTTATTTTATCTAGCATCCTATTCCATTATTCCTCACTTATATTTTTACCCCAAATCTTATTTCTAACACAGAGATTTTGTTCACTGAAAATGATATTCCACCTATCTTTACTATATCACCAAGTCCTTTACTTTTTTAAAAAGTCATCCCTATTATATCTAAACATTGATGTATACAACACATAAATTATTTCATCCAGACTTTGTTTCTCATAATCAATATAATATCATCAGCATAAGTAAACAAAAAATAGAATGTTTATCTCTTCATTAGTAATATAAGTAGCATCTTTCATGTGCAAATTTATATCTCTGACTAATCCATTCAAAACAAATGCAAATAATATACTACTCACAGGACATTCCTGACATATATCATTCTTTATATCCATTTCTTTGCTTAACCATCCATTCACTAACATTTTTACTTTATTTTTACTATATGCAGAACAACATGCATCCTTAATTTTTTTAATAATGATACTATTTTCCATAATTGTCCACAAAAGTTCACATTGTACTCTGTCAAAACCTTTATTTAAATATCCTATCATGATCTTGGTCTCCTCAGACCTATTTATAATATCATCCATAATTTCCCTTACTATGAATAATAATTCCTGACATCCTTATGTCCCCCTTTAAACTGTACATGCATTCTTACACAACAGTTTTCATTTTACTTTACATTCTCTTCAGAATTATTTTCCTAAAAATATTACAATCTGTATTACTCAATAGTATAGGTATCCAATTTTCAATTTAAATTTTCCCTTTCACACAAATTTAACTATAACACTGTATAAATAAATCTTTATACATAAAACCTTCATTTAATCCCTCATTCATAACTCTTAACAAATATTTTTCTGTCAATCCGTAAAATTCTTATAAAATTGGTATCCTATTCTAGCTGGTTCTGAAAACTGACTGTAAATTAACTTAAGTACCTTATCTAATTCATATAAGGAAATTTTGTTTTCTAATTCCTTATTTCCTTATTCTGTCAATTTAAGTTGCCATTCTTTTTGGGATTTTTTTTGTACTTTCATTCTATATTGATACATTTTCTTTACATAATTTATCATGATGCTCATAATTTGTTTTTGAGATCTTCTCACCACTCCATCATCTTTCATTTTTGTTCTTATACTAGTATTCTCTTTAACTATGTTACACAAATAAGCTGATGTCTCTTCTTTTTTACCTTGTAAATAATATCTTTTCTTAAATAATAATTATTTCATTTTCTCTTGATTCTTTTCATAAATTCACTACTCTATCACATACAATTCTCTATCTTTTCTTTCCAAATCATTTAAAGCATCCATACATTGTTTTAAAATTAGTTTTTCTCTACCTTACTTACATCTGCTGCCATTCAAAAAAATTTTTTTATATTTTTCTTTCGAAGCTAGCCACCA
The DNA here is from genome assembly GCF_019279795.1 of Protopterus annectens. Taxonomy (NCBI): domain Eukaryota; kingdom Metazoa; phylum Chordata; order Ceratodontiformes; family Protopteridae; genus Protopterus; species Protopterus annectens. The sequence goes on from NC_056746.1 coordinate 340,842,182, forward strand.
CTCAGACTGGTTTTTATAACATACTCTAGTAAAAATGTAATGTTTCCATAAACACTTTTTTCCAGTTTCATCCCATAATTTTTCATTTATTATTTTTATTCATTTTCCCAATCTGATATACTCCCTATTTTGTTGTATTTCTGTCCATATGGCTGAATGATCTGAAAAGCCTGTTACAAGTGTCACTCCCTTAGCTATATTTAAACCTTGTGATATAATAAAATAATATATTTCTGTCTTATATATACATTGACTAACCATCCACAAATTATTATTCTAAATCTTTAAATTGTCATATTTTATAATGTTAAAATCTTTCTTAGCATCATTTCCTCTCAAATCACAATTAAAATTTTCCATTATCATGATCATATTAATTACTACATACATCAAAATTTTATTAAATAAACTTTCCCTTTTTCACTTGTAACATAGGCATACAGTGTTATAATTCTATATACCTGATTATGCCATCTGAGATCTACAATATGTTATGTTCAACATTTTCAGTAACTTTCTGCAAAGTACGACTATGTCTGAGCATAGTTGCTTTCCTAGGTTTCATATTGTATTTTTCCTCCCCAAAGCTTCTTTGTTTGCAATTTCTCTTCTTTTGCCAAAAATCTTACATCTTCCAGTATTACTATATCAGTATCACATTTACTGCATCAGTTTAGGATGCCTATTCTTCTACTTATATTGTGATATATTTACGTTTATTGAAAGCACTCTAAGGTTATCATTATGTCTATGTTGTAGCTTATCAGAAACTGTGTAAATCTGAAGTATTTATCTCATCTGTATTATCCATTTCCTTTCTTTTTCTCTTTTACACTTAACCCTTTAAACTTTTTTTCTGTCCCTTACTCTTTTGGCAATAGAATTGTTTTTCAATTCACTGTTCTACAGTTTATACATTCCTCATCACTTATTTCTGAACCTTCTTCTATATTATTTTCTGTTTAGTTTTTCTCTTTATTTTTGCCCTGATCTTGCTTTCTCAATTCCTCTTTATGTTTTTTTTGTGACTGTGGCTTATCTTTGTATACTGTCCTCACTTTTGTTTTCTTCTTCATCCTTTTTCTCTAAATTACAATCCATCCATAAATGCCCAATTTTGTTATGTCTATAACATTTCAATTCACACTTTTTTGCAACATGACCTGTTTCACCACAAATACATTTCCTCTTGTTACAGTTACTTATCAAATGACCATATTTTCCACATGACAAAAACAAGTTTTGGTTATCCCTAATATTTTACAACACCTCTCCCACCCTCTGCATTTATCATACTATTGATATGAACATGTTTATCTTTCTCCATTTTCAGTACAATATGACAGTCTCATCCCTCAGTCCATAATCCTCTGTTATCATACTTTGCTAATGTCTGTAACTTCTTTACTAATTTAGCTTAAATGTCTCTTTAAAGTCTCTTTTCCAACTTCAGTTTGAAATTGAATATGTATTTTCTTTTTTTTTTTTTTGTTTCATTGTGAAATGCTTTAACCACATAAGAATTCCATAGATTGCAGTTCTTTTTCTTCTCATAATCCCCCCAAATTGCCAGAACAGAACCAGTCTTAATAATAATGTCACAAAATGTCTCTTTATGAATAAGAATAAAAACTTTTACCTCCTGAGCCTTCACTCCCAATGGGACCATTACATTATCCCAAATCTCATACATATCCATTTCTTCTTCCTTCTTTGCTCAGAATTCCCACCATAAATTTCCTTTGATTGCTAACATTTTATTTCCTCTGTTCATCTCTCATCACTTTCTCTGTAGTTTCTTTAACAATCTCAGCAAGATTTCTTTGTCTGACAATCATCTTCCAAAACAGCTTGTGATTCCTCCTATTGAATTTTGTCCATAATTTCACCCCATGAAACATCTTTTTCACTCACTTCACCCAAAGTATTATCCTGCAATGGAGGGTTGTAATAACACATCCATCATTCTGAATGTTTGCTTCCAATTAAACAAACAAATTATGTTGAAACAGCTCCTCAGAATATTATAGATTTTCAAATACTGTACTGGCATTCACCTCTGTGCTATCTGCCATCTTGGATCTCCTTGAGTGCTGCTCTCCCAGCTGGCAGCGTGCTAGCAACAGAACAAGCACTCTCCTAACGAGTTGGGGAAGTTCCCTGATGTCCTGGACAGCCCTCCCCCGTAGGTCTCCACTGAAACACCAAAATTGTGATAAGAGACCTTGGGACACAGGTGGACAGTAGTCTCTCCTTTGATAATCACATCGCCACAGTAGTCAGGAAATCCTCCTACATGGCATACCTCATCACAAAAGGTTTCTCATCCAGGAAAAAAGAGGTCATTGTTCCCCTCTACTTGTCACTCATTTGACCCATTATAGAGTTCAACGCCCCTTTTGGTATGTACCTCACAAGACATCTACAACAACTAGAAAGGCCACAGAAATACCTCACAAAGAGGATTACTGGCCTCAAACAGATGCCCTACGCAGACCGTCTCAAAAATCTCCAGCTTTACTCCATTGCATATCCCCTACTCAGAGACAGTCTTTGCCTAACATACAAAGCAATGTCAAACCCAGAGCTGTTGGATATGCTCCACTTAAAGAAATCCCAGTCCCTCCAAGCTACATGCTATAGGGATCTAAACCTTGTCACCACAATAAACAGAACATGCTGGAGGGATATATTCCTGTCCCAGAGACTTCCACAAACTACCTATCTATAGCAAACAAAGCTCCTCATTAGCTCTCTTCAAGAAAAATCTTGATGATTGGATGGGAAATAGGAAATTCACTCTGGGGATCACTTCTGTGGCTCTGCTCTACAGGGGCACAGGAAAATAATTTTCTTGGGTGGTGAAAGCCAGTGTACCTTTTTGGCTAGGCTTATATAGGTCCTAGGGCCAATAGCCTAGTACCTACCTATGAACATATGAAAAGAGGCCACTAGCCTAGTGGGACTCACCCAGCCAACAAATACACACACACACACACACACACACACTATTTATGTTTTTTACCCTTCTTCAGAAGTTCAGTCTCTACCTATCACAACATCCCCAATTTGCCACTAATGTCTTACTTGGCACTCACCACAGACTTACTCTCAGGCAGCTCAGCTAGGCAACACTTACAGTAAAACTACTGCCTCATGTTGCATACTGTTGTTGTACCACATCTGCGTCTACTTCTAATTTTCGAAGTTTCAAAACGTCAACTTTCTTATGGTTGAAACCATAAGATCGAAGTTCTGAAACTTCGAACAGTTTAAATGGAGATTGCTGTACAGTGCAGAACAGTATATTTACTGTTTTCCTCACTTTAGTGTGATCTCAGAGTTGGTATATTTAATTAGCAGGGGGTGTGGGGGTGCAGGGGGGCTTGCCCCCTGCAAAAAAGTAAAAAAAAAAATTGTTTTTATTTTTATTTAAATTTCAAAGTTTCAAATCTTCAATCTTATGGTCTCAACCATAAGAAAGCTGACGTTTTGACACTTCACAATTTAGAAGTAGACCTGCTTACTCACCATCAATCAGCTGTGGAATAAATTACTTCCCAATATATAGTTGTTCTTCGGCTTACATCTTTCAAAACCTACTACATAATCAGTTAAACTTCTTAAATACCTGCCACTGTAGTTTTTCAAGATTTCAGTTCTACTTTCCCTTCCAAGCAGCTCCCAAAAATTATCTTTCACATCACCACCTCTATCCTGATCTCCCCTTCCCCTTTAGTTTCCAAACACCACATATTTCTCCTGTTTAAAACCCCTCTCACAAGCCTTCTATTTTTTTTCCCACTTCCTCTGTACTTAATTCTCCTCCCTAGCCCTTCTCTTTTCACAATCCCACTACACACTATGTTTGTGCTGCATATAATCCTCTGGTTTCATCTGTTCCATAGCTAACTTAATTTTTCTTCATTTCTGGTTCAGCAACTCCCTTTTTGTACCTTCCTACAAGTATTGTGTCTCTCTATCTCTCTAGCATTATAACATCTCTTCGCACAGATTCCCTTTATTACTATTCCATATGAGGTGTGATTCTACAGTCTTACTCAACTCCAAGACCCACAGTAACTTATTTCCAGTTCTGAGTTGCAAATATTCATTCAACTACATTTAGTATTAGTTTAATCTCAGTCCAGTACTCACTGTAATCAATTAGCAGGTTAGAACACACTGTTCATTGTACCATGCAGACTGTACTCACAATATATTATTCCTCACATGGCACTGTTTACTATTCAACATATGCCAGTTAAATTTTACCCCTTATATACATTATGTAGGCACTCTTGTTGATTCACATACTTATCGCTTTATTTTGACAAGCACTGGTTATTTGCTTGCACCTGGTTTACTTCGTAAATGTACACTTTTTAGCTGCATTCACTACTTGCCTGATTTATCTGCCTAATGTTATCTGTGTTACTTTTGGTATCTTTATTGATGTATAATAACCTCTATGCATTTATATACACGATACAGATACAGACACGCACACGTGTACACACACACACACACACACTTATGGTATTAGGAGATACGACAGCAGCGGAAGCTTGGTATACAGTCTGGACTTTCTGACTAAACCTAATCTCTTAGTGCTGAACTGCCCCTGATTTTACCTGATGTCCCCGAATTTGCCTCTTAATTTTGTAGTAGTATCCCTTTCATTCAATTTTTGATTGCCATTGAGGATTAAGTCGATTGGATTTTTTTTTGTGTTTCATAGTCTTCAAATATGCATGCTGATGCAAGACATGCTGCTCTATTAACTGTCTAAGAAAATCAGAATAACATAAAAAGGCCCTGGTTTGGGGGCCAGCCGTCCTTCATTATTTTTGGCTTTGTCGCTGATTCTTGAGCAAAGAAATTGAGAGGTATGCTTTACCTATACAGTGGTAATACGTTTGTGTAATATATACAGATAGGAATACACATCGAGCAATTAACTACAGCCTCCCGAATTGTTGACAGCATGGACGCTGTCCCTTCAGCGGCTCTAGGTGGCAGCTGTAAGCATAGTACAGTGTTTTCAGCAGTAAGGGAAGCATTTTCTCCAGCAAGGACCCGAATAATGACTGTACTGAAAGAATATAGGTGATCTGCAAAGAAATTCTGTAAACTTTTGTTGGCAGCTAATAAAAGAAAAATCCTGAGCACAGGTGTGCACCCAGGTAGAAAGGTGAGTCTTTAAGCTTCTGCTGTACGGGAAATGTAGACTCCAAAACATACGTGACACGAATGTTTTGCACCATAAAAGTTTTGTTGTCTCGTTCGCATAGATATCATTACATAACTGAGTATAGTAGAGAAATATAGCAAATTTTAAAACAACCGGCCACTTGCTCATGACCATTGGTACATCAGCAAGCTCTACAGACAGTTTATGGGTTATTTACACGTGTTTTCTGTTTTTTTCCCTCTCATTTTGTTCCAGTCTGCTACTAGTAGTAATTTGGTGTGAGCTATCCCCATTTGGTCCCCTGAATTTCGCCACGTCTCCAGTTGCTAGAGTATTCCCACAATTAAATTTGTTTCCGGTGGCGTTGTGTAATGACACTTTGTGCTTTAATTCTAAGGTGTGTTAACTCAGTAAAATTGGTTGCCCATCAAAGCAGGATTTTGGTTATTCTCATTTTCCCGTTTTGCGCGGGTGGGAGTGTAGGAGCGGGCCGCAGAGCCTAGGTCTGGAGTTAAAAAAAATACCGGTAGCTTGTGACAAAGATTCTGGTTGACCACCCTCTGTGGGTGGGTTGTTGCACTGGAAGGTATCTATACCAACCCATCACATATCTGAGGAATTTACCCTGTGTGTATATTTGCCTTTTGTCAGTTATGATTACCTTCCCCAAAACCGCGCTTAGTGACATACATGAAAGTTTTCCGGAAGCATTTTTATTGTCTTTGTACATAATTATCTTTAACAATGGAACGCGGTCCTGTTTTAACAAAGATACACGATTTCAGGAGAAAATTGTAGATAAAGTCTGTTGAGTAGATCTTTGCCCATTTAAATAACTGTTCAGGTTGTCTAATCTCATGGGGAGCACTGCTGGTCAGAAACAGGTCATTATAATAAACTACAGGCGTACCTCAACTGTACAGATTATCGCAGAATGTTCATATTTTTGCCTCATATTTTTGTTCCGTTTCTCATAAAGTTGTGGTTTTCTGGAAAATCGTTGGCAAATCACTGGGGTTGAAGTTAGAAAATTGAGTTTCTGACTCCATACCCTTCTGAAAAATTCATTCTAATGCAGAACCTGTTATCCTGTCCATTTTCTAAGTTTGTATGAGCAGTGTTTAAAAAGTGTTCCTATTTTTGGCCCTTGTCTTCATTATTGATAGCTTTGTCCAGATTCCTTGCTCTAAGATGTTGAGAGGTAGGAGCAGGATAATATTCAGTAGTCAGTTCATTACCTGATTTTTGCCTTGAATTGTGATATGATTGTTACCCCCCCCCCCCCACACACACACACACACCTAGTAAATCCTTACTGTCTTACTTAACATGTAACAGTGACAGAAGGTGGGTTTCCGATAGGTTAACCACCAGCAACCTGCTTTGGACAGAATTTTGTGCCTCTTCACCTTACTTATTTATTCAGTATTTCTTAACATGATTTGTGGACTGGTACAGGAAAGACCCATACATTTCCTTTGATTGTTGACATTTTATTTCCTCTGTTCATCTCTCATCACTTTCTCTGCAGTTTATTTAACAATCTCAGCACGACTCCTTTGGCTGACAATCTTCTTCCAAAATAACTTCTGATTCCTCCTATTAAATTTTGTCCATAATTTCATCCCATGAAACATCTTTTTCACTCTCTGTCTTGCTCTGCAACGTCTCTTCACCCAAAGTATTATCCTGCAACCCTACAGACTGGAGGTGTAATAACACATCCATCATTTTGAATGTTTACTTCCATTTAAACAAACAAATTATGCTGAAACAGCACCTCAGAATATTGTAGAGATTCAAACACTGCACTGGCATTCACCTCTGTGCTATCTGCCTTCTTGGATCTCCTTGAGTGCTGCTGTCCCAGCTGGCAGCGCGCTAGCAACAGAACAAGCACTCTCCTAACAAGTAGGGGAAGTTCCCCGATTGTCCTGGAGAAATTCCCCCCCCCCATAGTATAAATTAAGGTGTGAACAAACTTGAGTGTAGGTAGTCAGGTTATGGATGGATGAGAATTGAGACAATTCATGAGCAAAGGAGAACAGGTCATATATGGTGCTTTAGTAAAACAATTAAGGGGATATTACATTGCACTCACTCAGGATATCTTTGGTGTGGTATCATGATCATACTTATCAATGTCTCGGAGCAAGAAATCTGGACAAAGCCAGAAGTAATGGGGGACAAATGCCCCAAAATAGGGGCAGATTTTAAATATTGTACATATAAACTTACAAAGTTGATAGAATGCCATGCTTTACATTATTATGTATTTTCTCAAGGATATAAAATCTGAAACTGAAATGTTTGTCATAATTTAGTGTTGTTTAGATGCTTCTAAAATCTATTTGTGAAATCAGTGATACAAGTTCTTTATTGTTTCCTGTAACTCTTTTCTCTACTACTTCTCCTGTTTGTTCCAGTGTTTCTTCTGCTTTTTCTATTGTCCTCTGTGTTGAGTTGACTCTACTTCCATTGCTGGGGTCTAAACCGGCCTATTCCCCTACTTTTAATCCCTAACTCAGCACCCAGCTACCTTCTCAGATTTTCCCCATCCCTAATTTATCCTGGCTGCAACCTAACTGACCTAACCAATTCCTCCCAACCACCACCTCCTCTTTGACATGTTAACCGCTGCAAGGCAAATCCTCTGGGCCATTGATGCTTCTTCCATCCAGTTTTTAAGGTTGTTTAGACAAATTGCAGGATAGTAATCAAGTCAGTGAATGTATTGTGTAATGGGTCTATATCACTTTATCGAAGGTTCACTGCCACGAACCACTGGTCATCGAACTAAATACAGCAAACGTTCACTTCAGTGAATGACCTACTCAGGGAATGGAACAAGTTCTCCATCATTTGGAAATTTGATCTAGGAGTTGGTATGTATAGTTAGGGGGTATGGGGGGTGCAGCCCCCCACCTGGGTGGGTTTGAAATACTGTGCTGTGTGTGACAGTCAGAATGCTGGGCAACTTGTTCCTTTACCTGGGTAAGTCATTTTTTGACGTGAAAGTTTGCTGTGTTTGGTTTGACGAACAGTGGTTCGCAGAAGTGAACCTTTGATAAAGTGATATAGACTCTTGCATAACATAATTGTAAAACATCCCAGGTTTTTCTTTTAAAATGTTTTCCCATTCCTCATAAAGTCAGTGATTTTATGGCTGGACAGTGCAGACTAAGATCAGTAAACAGCACAAGTGTTCTCAATCAGGGATATTTCAATGATGCTCAGCTGTGTGAACTTTGCGCTGTGGTTGTCAATGTTGCCATATAGTGTTTTATTTTCTCTGGTTTGATTCCTGGCTAGGATGACTTTTATGCAGAGTTTGCATATCTTCTTTTGTCCTGAAGGGTTTTTAATTGGGTCTGTCTACCCACATTGTAAAGACATGTTAATAGATGAAATGGGGGTTGGGGGGGGGCTTTAACCGTAACCAGAAGATATCAGTGTTGATATATTGTTGTGGCATATGTGTAGTTGCTTACTGGTATGTGCTGTGACATCCCATGCAACTCTGTATAAGACAAATGTCTGAAACTAAATATTTTGCTACATAAAAAGGATACATGGTGGTAAGGATTGTGATGCCAGTGTCATATGCAGTAGGCCAGTTGGATAAGTGAAAAAGCAACATTTCAGGTCTAAGTCCTTACCCCCCAATTGCACCCTGTGTATTCCATTTAGCTTACCCATTTTTGGTGGAGATTTTATTTGGTTTTATTTAGTGTTGCTCTTTTTCTACAAATTCAAAGATTCTGTAAGTGCATAGGTTTGATTTTCTTTCTTTGTGAACAAACACAAGAGATTGATTGATTTAAAGACCCTATTTGTTTCCATTTGGGAGCTGAACAACTCTGAGCACATTTTCTTATAAATGTTATCAGTTCTTGTTACCGCAGGTGGTTGTCTGTTGCAACATTTTCCTTTTTAATATTTTACACATTTATTTGTACTTAACAGCTTTTGCAGTTGCAGAATCCTGCTGCCATGTTTTCACATTTAATTTGTTAAGAAATACAGACATTTTCCTTGCTTTCTTTCTTTTGTATGTGTGCATGTTTTTTGTACTCAGTAAATAAGCTGAAACTGTATCTTTTGATATGTAGTAACTATCACTCATTTTGTAGGTGTTTGGATGTCAAAATACTTATTAAAAATTCATTTGTGTGTTTCATTTTAAACTTCTTGACATTATGTAAAATATATATTTAAAGACAAAAAAGCATATCTTATGGATATTTTTGTGTTTTTAGTGTGCTATAGTTGCCATGTAAGTGTGTTTAGTTTGGCTTTTAAGTTGTGTTTTTTGAGAATGGTGACTAGGCAGCTGTAGCTGTACTTGTTATAATTAGGTATTAGAACCCCAAAACTATTGATACAAACAGGATGGTGATATGGCTTATTTTAGCACTGTATTAACTTAACTTACAACTCCATATCAGACAAGATGGGCCAGATTCTACAACACAGGGCTGAGATGCAGAGGTGTAATTTGGAATGGGAATTTTAAGTGTGAACAGGTGTCTTAGGTGATAGTATCCAATACATAATAGAGAAGAGTCTGAAAAAGGGCTCAAAAAAGCAAGTGCTGCCAACTTAAGCACAGCAAAATGGCAGCTGGAGCCGAGGGCCAGCTACACTGTTTCACTGATTAGTATCCCGAATTGGTTTGCTGTTGCACTGGAAAATCATGTGATTCCAAGACATGTTATGCATATGAGGCACATTTTATAGTTAAGATGCTATGCTGTCATTATCTCCATGCTTTTGCTGAGTGTGGTGTACAGTAGCATGCTGGGGTGAAAGGAATTAATATATCAGTAATGGTAAACAAAGTAAGGTATGTGTCACAACACAGATAATGTATTACCTAATATTGGAATAAATTGAGAGTTTGGGCTATAGCATTTGGAATATTCTTAAACATTGTGAATACAGTGGTAAAGAGTAATATGATGTTAAACAAAGATTCAGAGCTCTTTACACTTCTTTACATTTGTTTTTAAGAAATGCAGGAATTTTTCTTGCTCTAGATGTGTTGTAGCTTGAGCACATCTATCAAATTATTTGAGCTAGCATGTATGTCTCAGCAAGGTGTGCAAAGTAGTGTGTACGCATGCAGTTATACCATGTCTGTACCAGGGTCAAGATAATTTTTTTTCCCCCAAAATCTATTTATTTAAGTTTTCTTTTTTTCCAAATAATAACAACAATACAATAACTCAAAAACACAAATAAACAGTACAAATACATATCTAAAGAAAACAGACAGTCTCGTTCTGAGAAAATTATACACACACACATATATATATATATATATATATATATATATATATATATATATATATATATACACACTAGAAGTCACTACATCGTCAAGTAGAGTATGAGAATTCTTATGTTCATTTGGTCTCATAAGGGATAGTATAATTTCTGACAAATAAAATTCGCCCACAAATTGACATGGAAAGCTAACCTTTTAATAAGAAATGAAATATAGTATAACCAGTTTTCTTGCATCTTCCCCCTTCTCTTAGTATATGTGTATCTAGATATTTTCCCTAACCATACAATTAATGGTTGAATTTCTATCTTTACTTTCTATATAGGGTCAAGACAATTTTAATAAGGGGAGCAATGTTAATGCTGCTTCCAGGGAAGAAAGACAAGCATGCTCCATACACTACTGGGTTAGAAAACAATTTACTAGCTGCATTTATGTGTTTAAGGAGTCCAGTGAATGGAACCACCCCTATTAGCTGTGCTCTGCATATTCTTGGCAGACTGGGACACAGTTTATTATCTACTATATTTTACTAACAGATCCAGCAGTAGTGAAGTAGGTATTATACTATAATTGTGGCTGAGTGGGCAGCATTAAAAGATGCTTCCTAGTGCAGGAGAATATCATGTGTGGAAAAATTGGGAACATTTACTTTTTTGTATAAACAGTATTGCATAGAAAGTGGGCTTCATCAACCTTCTTTAAAGATGTTTTACGTACTGCACTTAAAGATGGACTGATTTTATAAGAACACTAAAGTGTTTGGCATTTTGTACATTCAAGCTTTGGCTTATCCATTTTGTGGATGTGTGTACATCCAGGACCTGTTCTGTATATCTGACATGCACTGCCAACTGTTACGTCCACCTGCAAATGGATCAGCAAGTGAAGAGCAGCTTTTGGAATCCTGCAGTACAAGGGGCACTCTCAGTAACTGCTTATGCATGTCTTCATTAGAGTAACTAGTAGGCAGGCCATTTAGAATAGCCTTCATTTTCAGATGGAGTACAAGTTCAGGGCCATACCTTGTTTGGAGCTTAAAATGTTCTGGAATCGGGTCCATTGTCAGTGTCTAACTGCTGGTCGAGTCTTTTGGTCCTAGCCAAGGAGTCATCTGAAGTGGAAGTACATGTCTAAGTCAAAGTACAAGTAAAAAAGTTAATAGTCCATGGATTGTCTCAGTTATATATGTGGTTGGTGGTTATTTCTGAGATTGTGCTTTCATGGCTATGCTGACAAAGGTAAAAGCGTTTTCTTAGCTACATCAGAGGGCATTTGTAAGCACTTGCTTATATATCTAGAAAGATGTAATCATCAGAACATAGATGCAAGAGTAACAAAGGGTTTAGACTACAAAAATATAACTTTCAGAGATGGCACTTGTAGTACATGAAGGAACAACTGCCACTGCAACCAAAGTAACTTTACAGAACTGCAACACTAAATTAATCCCAATTTTTTTAGGGTCATCAGAAAGAAAATAGGTAAAAAAAATTGATGTTACGTATCCTACTTGTAAATGCTAAATTAAAAGCAGACCTTCAATTGCAGCAAAAATAAATAAATAATACATTTTTATTTTAAGGTAATCAGAAAAATAAAATAATTAATGTTATGTAGTAATATAACATATATGTATAACTGTATAATAATAATAATAATGATAACATAGCAAGCTTCAAATCCCCACCAAACCTAGTTAATTCATTACCAGCATGTAAACAGCTGCATAGATGCAGCTCTGCCCTGTATGAATAAGTGCAGGGCAAATCCCAGAAACAAACCCACATGATGGAACCATAATATTGACACGTTTTATAATAAAAGGAAAATAATTTTGACTAAAAGTAAGAAGAGTAATCCCCAGAATGTTAGAGTCCTTGTTACTTAAGTAAACACACAATACATGAGCTTAATAAAATCCACCAAAGACAAGTTTGAGGACAAAATAGCTACCCAAGCCAAAGACAATCACAAGACATTTTTTTAGACATTCTCTTAATTTCAAAAGCACAATGCAGCAATGCACTGAGTTGATTATAAACAATTACCTACACTGAGGCTGAAGATATAGCTAATCTACTGGCCAATAAATTTAGCTCTAATTTTACCCTTCTCTCCCCTCCATGTGTCCCTCATGATATACCTGAAATTGGCTCACCTTCAACTGTCACACAAGACCAAGTCTTAAAAGTACTATCAAAAGGTAAAAATACTGAATCATTGAGTCTTGACAATATCCCTGGATGCATCTTAAATAGCATGACGCACAATTTAGCCACACCCCCAACAACACTGTTCAAAGTCGGCCTCCATACAGGTTTTGTACCAAGTGATTTAGAGAACAGCTACAGTCATTCCCCCTGCATAAGGGAAGACCTTCCACAGACTCAGGTAATTACAGACCCATAATTCACGTGCAAAGCCATGGAAAGACTTGTCATGGAATTAATCAATCAGGACATAGGGAACCTCCAAACACTAGACTTTTTTTCAACTTGGATTCATCAATGGCAGGTCATTCTTACTTGGAGTGGTAGACTTTTTGTGAAAATATCACCAAAACAATGAATGAAGGCACAATGGTACACACAGCATGCATAGACCTGGCCAAAGCTTTTTCTTGAACAGAGTCAGCGAGGTGCTCTGCCTCCACATGGACGGGATTTTATTCCACACATAGGGGGGAGTCTCTGGATAATAAGGTTTAAGTCGCTTGCTCTAGTGGTTTTGGTCATGTCCATTAATTCGGGTTGGACATGGCCCTGTATGTCACATGTCATGTCACCTCTGAGCAGGCGGTATGCGACTGATAGCATATGACAGATTTTGGAGTCCCTTTATCCTTTTGGTGAGGAACTTTTGGGTCTCTCAATTGCAGATGTCGGGTGTGGATACATCCCGAATGAATGGGGCATTTCGATCATTGGTCTGATAAGTTTTTGGCGTTTAACTTCAGGCCATGGCTCTGGCACCAGCTAATCTTTTCCGTGAGTCCTTCTTCAGGGATATATCAGTGTCATGCATCTTCCACTATCCATGTTGGCCTGTACTTGAGAAGTAGGGACACCACTTGTGACCGCTTGGAGAGTCTGACACCAGCAACAGCTCTAACCCTCATTTAAGCTGGTAGTTTTTCTACATACCCGAGTGGGGTGTGTCGAAGCCTTTGCAAGGTCAAGGTAGGCTGTATGGACTGCCTTGCCTTCTCATGGCATTTGGTGACTACTCAAGAAGTCGACCAAGTTCAAAAGGCAAGATCTTCCCTTGCAAAGCCAAACTGGAAAGCCAAACTGGGTCTCTCGGTCTGCCCTATATCTGCAGACTAGACTTGTTAAGCTTGGGGGTACCATTTACCAGGGTCCCAGAGGCGCACCTTTGTGGGACCACGGTTTAATTCCTCATTTAGCTTCGGTAGCACACAGCCGGGACACCATAGGCCTTATGATTGTCCTTTGATCCATGGCAATTTTTTTCTCAAAAATTAGCCTTAGTTGATTTTATGAGTGCTCATTTTTTTTTAATAATGATCAGGGGGGGTTCCCTTTTATTTTTTTTGTTCTATCTATCATGTCCTTATCCTTCTCTTTGTTTTTTGTAATGGTTGGGGGTGGGGTCACCACTGGACGCTTGCCCTTTTTTGTGGAAGTCTTGGTTTTTTTTTTGGGGATTGCCTGATCCATGCAGTCCTGGAGGTGTTCAAGGCATTTGTAAGGTTCCATGGCATTTGAATTTATGAACTCCAGGAACCGCTTAGAAAAGAAAGGGCTTGTTTGAGAGGGTGGCCTGTAGCATGCTACAATTTGTAGAGCAGTTTTGCCTATGTTGTTAGTTGCACTGTGTGTTATGTGGCGGATTCTAGCGCCCGATAGGCAGCTTACCCTCCTCTTCTCTCCTTGTTCAGCCTGGGTGGTGGTGTGCCAGTGTGTCTGACTATGGAGTCACCTATAACAAGTATGTTTGGTGTTGTGCTTGGCCTTAAGGGCTGCTTTGCACACTGCTTACTTTTTGTGGTTTGTGTTGTGGGGGTGTCTTGAGGTAGCAGCAGTTGTTGGTCTGCTTTGGAGGCCTCTGCTGTTTAGGCTGAGTTGAGAGAGCTCAGCCTCCAGTTTGGCGGTTGTCTGTGTACATGAGGCAGTTATAACATTGCCTCAAGATTCCCAGATTCACCAGCTGGACCGGAGGAGGGAGATTGAAACTGACCTGGACATGAAACAAGTACAGTAAGCAATGCAGATATCACTAGTGATCCACAGAAGCTGAGAAGAAGTTATGATTAGGGTAATTCAGCTTCCAGGGAACAAACAACAAAAACAAACAACAAGTATATAAGCTAGATTCAGTAGGCCTAAGATACAGTTCAAATATTCAGGCACTATAAACCTCTTAATGTAAAATAACTGGCCCAATCAGCCCAGTGTCCAAGTGTATTTGACACAATTCCCCACTCAGGTATAGTAAGAAAACTAAATAAACTGGGAATAAACCCCTGTGTCACATGCTGGATTACCAACTGGCTCACAGATAGGATGCAGATAATCAAACTAGGGGAAGTTACCTCCACAAAGAGACCAGTCACCAGTGGAGTTCTCTCATGGTTCTGTACTTGGACCTCTTCTGTTTGGCATCTAGTTTTTCGAAGTAAAAGCCAATACCAAAGGGCCCTGTCTGACTAAGTTTGCAGATGATCTGATGAAGTCCGGTCAGCTGGCTGGACGAAAAGCACTTCATCTTTGAATGGTGTTTTTAACATTCTGCCTGCGGCTTATTGTTTTTGGATTTAGTTGTTTGGTGTTTACCCTAGTAAGTTTGCAGATGACTGCAGCTAGGAGCAGTCACTGAATCCCCAAATGACTTAGTCATCCTGCAGGAAGATTTGTCAAAAGTAAATAACTTGTGTCAAAATTATGTTATGAAGCTAAATGCCAAATATTCATTGCATCTTCTGAGAAGTTAGCTACCCCAGGGAACTACCACATTGACAAAACACCCTAACAGTTGACCTAGTTGTTCGGGATTAGGGAACTTGTGTGGACAGTAACCTAACTTTTGACCAACATGTGCCTATTGTTGTAAGAAAGTCATTCTGTATTACACAGCTTATAAAGAAAGAGATTGTGACTAGATCTAGGGATGTCATTGTCCACTTTACTCAACCCTCATTAGGCCAGTCATTGAACATAATGATATGTATCTGTCCAGACATTTGCAACAACTGAAACTCCCACAGAGATACCTTACTAAAAAGATACTGCACTATCCCACTAGGCCACACAGATCTTAAATGTTTTGCTATACACACCTTTAAAAACATGCTTGTTTCAACTAAGACTCTAACCCAGACCCTCCAGATCACCAGTCCAGATGCTCTACCATTAAGCTATACAAGACCTAAAAAACGTGTTCTTCATGGACCGACTAAAAGCCCTGTCACTGTACTTGGTATCCTACAGATTGCTAAGAGGTGAACTGTGTCTTGCATACAAGACATCCCATTACTGACGGATTTACTGCACATCAGCAAGTCAAATGGCATGAAAAATACTCGATCTAAGGATCTAAACCTCTTTTGCTACATCAGTGGAACAATTTGGAAGGACAGGTATAGTTCATAGAGCATACCACTGCTGTGGAACAGACTGCCCATCCACAAAAAACAAAGTTCATTCCTGTCCATTTTTAAGCACAAATTAGATTTATGCATAGGAACCAGAACATTTACCCCTTGACTGCCACCTGTACTACTAATGGACAAATGCAGCTCCTAAATGCTTTATTCCTAGCATGGGTCCCCTTAAATTATTTATGATATGATCCCAGTTATTCTCATTAGGGATAATATATAATTATCAACCATGGGATGGGTAAGGTCAATCTGTAATGAAATGAGGTTATTTTGAGTACAAAAAGGGAAAATGACTATGCTTAAAATGGCCCGTAGTACTTCACTATTATTCTATAAAAAGAGTTATAGGTTGATAGGTTCATAGGTGTGTACTAGACTAATGGCCCTGGAACATTTACAAGCCTAGCCCATAGAAGTGCCCTGACATAGTTCCGCCCAACATTAGTTCCCAGTGCATCTGTCAAGAAGAGACACTGCAGTGATCCCCAGGGTGAACTTTCTGTTTCCCATCCACTCACCAAGATTTCTCTTGAAGAGGGCCAGTGCAGTGCTCAGCTTGACATGTATGGGAAGTGTATTCCAGAGCATGGGCAGTCCCTGGATTATGAACCTGTCCCTCCAGCATGTTCTGTTGATTGTGGTAATGAGGTTGAGGTCTCTGGAGTGTGTGGTGTGGAGGGATTTGGATTTCTTTAGATGTAGCATTTCTAACAGAGCTGGGTCAGACATGGCTTTGTACGTCAAGCAAAGGTCGCCTCTTAGTAGATGATATGAGACAGAGAGTAGCTGGAGGTTTTTGAGTCTGTCCGTGTAGGACATGTGTTTAAGGCCTTGGATCCACTTCATGAGGTAGATTTGTGGCCTTTCCAGCTGTTGCATGTGTCTAGAGAAGTACATGCCAAATGGGGCATTATACTCGATGACTGGCCTAATGAGGGAAGAGTAGAGAGAGATGATGACCTCTTTCTTCTTGGATGCAAAACCCTTGGTAATGAGATGTGCCACATAGAAGGACTTTCTGATCACAGTAGTAATGTAGTGGTCAAAGGAGACGTTGCTGTCAACCGGTGTCCCCCGAGCTCTTATAATGCCTTCAGTGTTCAGTGGGCTCCCATCGATGCGGTAATTAGTGGGAACTGAGTTTTTCCCAAAGGGGATGATGACGCATTTTTTGGCATTTAGCATACGGCCATGGATTTGACACCAGTCATTGGTCTCAGTGAGGCCTTTCTGTAGGATGTCTACATCACTTGGGTAGTTAATTATGGCTCCCAGCTTGCAGTTGTCTGTGAACTTGGTCAGCCAGTGTCCCTCCGTGTTGGCCTGGACTTCTGAGAAGTAGATGCCAAACAGGAGAGGACCCAGGACCGATCCCTGTGGGATTCCACTCGTGACTGATCGGCAGTCTGACTTGGAGTCTGCTACTTCAGACTGTGGGTTCTGTCTGTGAGCCAATTTACAACCCACCTAGTGATATAGGGGTTAATGCCTAGTTTGATGAGTTTATCATTAATTCCTGAGTGGGGAATGGTATCAAAGGCCTTGGCCAGATCAAGGAAGGGTGTATGAACTGCCTTGCCCTCATCCACAGCTCTGATGACTGACTCAAAGAAGTCAATCAGGTTGAACAGGCATGCTGTATCTTTCACAAAACCAAATTTTGTGGGATCTAGAGTTTGGAGATTCCCTATATCCTTGATAATTAGGTCCATGATGGTGCGCTCCATAGCCTTACATATCAGAGTCGTCAGGCTAATGGGGCGATAATTCCTAGGGTCTGTAGTCGCTCTCCCTTTATGGAGAGGGATGACTGTAGCAGTGCGCCAATCCGTAGGGACTAAGCCTGAAGTGAGGCTGTGATTGAACAGGGCACACAGATGTGGTGCCAGTTCACTTTATAGTTCATGTAGGACACATCCAGGGATATTGTTGGGTCCCATGGAAGCTGTATTCTTGGCATTGGACAATGCAGCTTTAACCTGTTCTGCATTAATGCTGGGTGCCTGGCATTCCTCTGGTATTGTGATTGGTCCTTTAAAAGGGGAGAGAGGGGGTAAAGTTAGCATTGAATCTATTGGCCAGCATGTTGGCAATATCTGTTGGCTCAGTATAGAAGGTACCATTATGCAGTAACTCAGAGCAAACCTGGGTATTGCTGTGAAGATTCTTGATATAACTATAGAAGGCTGTGTGGTTGTTTTTAGTGTCTGCCATAATTCTGCCTTCATAGCTGGCTTTAGAGGTTTTGATGAGGGATCTCAACTTTTTGTTGAGGCTAATAAGGGAGACTTTCCAGTCTTGGGACTTCACCTTTTTCTGCAACAGTTTCTTCCTTCTGTTGTAGAGTTTATTAATGGCAGGGGACCACCAGTTTGGCTTCCTTTTTTTGGAGAAGAGCGTCTTGGTTCTTTTGGGTATGGCTAGTTCCATGCATTTATGTACATGTTTGTATAGTGCATTGGTGCATGTTTCGGCAGTCATGCACCTATTTTCCATTGACATGGGTGCAGTGAAGTTAGCCACCTCTGTTTTTAGGAGCCCAAACTCAGCTTTGGAGAAGTTTTTCATGGTGGTTACCTTTGCAGGGGGTGTGGGTGAGATGTGGATTTCCATGGTGATTAGTTTGTGGTCGGATTTAACCAGGGAGGAAGTGACTATTGGTGTAGAGCAATGGTTGCTCATGTTAGTAATAACCAGGTCAAGGATGCTGATTCCTTTAGTGGGGGTAAGAATGAGCTGGTCCAGGGCATTGGAATTGATGAATTCCAGGAAGCGTTGGGCCAGTATATTGGTGCATGAGTACTTTTCTCAGTTGATGGAGGGGTAGTTGAAGTCACCTAGTATGAGAGTGTTGGGTTGGACCCTAATAGTTTCCAGGGTGCTTAGGAATGTGAAGTGAGAGTCTTGGGACATGGTTGGGGACCTATAGCAGGCTACGACCTGAATTGCCGTCTTACCCAATGTTAGTTGTACCTGAAGTATCTCAGTTGCGTTATGCTGGGCTACTAATCTGGAGGTGTGCATATCCTTTATGAATATGGAGACAGCACCACCTTTGGAGCTTTAGTCCATGTTCTGGCGCCAAAACGTGCGGAATGAGTTATAGTCTGGTAGTGCAGGGGTGCTTTCTGCTGCTTTAAACCAGGTCTCCGTTACAGCACAAATGTCGATGTTCTCCATTTTGAGGAGTGCTTCGAGCAAGTGCCGCTTGAGATTTAGACTTCTAGTGGTGAGCAGCATGACCCTTAGATTGCATTTATTTATAGCTGTTACAGTGGTAATTTGGTCTTTGGAAAATCACCTAAAAAGGCACTATAGGGGTGGCAAGAGCCTTAGCCAGTATCTGGAAACCCAGGGGTGACAGATGCAGGCCATCTTTGGCAAAGCATCGAGGTCTGTCAATCATGTCATCCCAAGCAGACAAATACTGGATCCCCTTAGAATGACACCAGATACATAGCCAATTGTTGACATCAATCATATTTTGCTTGCACTGCGGTGTCATTTGGGCGATGGTAGGATGCTGCTCAGGGCTAGGGTCATACCTGCCTGGGCCACATAATCCAAGAGCTGCTCCATGTCTCTTTTCATGTTGTCCAGGGAGGTGCATCTCAGGTCATGCACACCCACATGGACAGTGACAGAGTCATACTTGTACTTATTGTGGAGTGACCTGAGTGCATGTGTTATGTGTTGGATTCTGGCACCTTATAGACAGCTGACTGTTACCTCCTCCTTATTCAATCTACTGAGGACATCAGTGTGCCTCACTATTGAGTCATCTGTGATTAGTGTATTGGGCAAGCTGTTTTGCCTTCGGGGCATAGGTTAAGGGGCACACTGTTTAGGTGAGCTATGTGTCTTGTGGTTTGTGCTGTGTTGTGGTGGTCACAAGGAAGCTGATTCCAGATTTTTCCTGCAGTGTTTGAGAGAGGTCTCTGCTTTGTTGTTAGCTTTATTTAAGGAAACTAGAAGCTTATTAGCAGAGCGTAGTGTGATTAGATTTGTATATGGTGTAATTAGATTAGTAAGGATAGGGGTGTTGTTAGGGTGGTACAGGATCTTTTGCGTAATGAGTAATTGTTGACAGAGTATATGGTTTTTCATTTCTAGCCATCCTAGTTGTTTGTGGTTAAGGCAGTGGTGAGTTTTAAAGGGGGAGCTTGTGATGAATCTAGCTATGCTATTATAACAGGTGGAGAGTTTCAGAGGTTATTTTGGAGAGGTTAGTATATATAACAGAGGCATAGAAAAGGGTAGGAAATGGAGGGTGGGGGGCAATAGTTTTTTCTTAGCAGAAGAGAATTGGCTTGATAGTTACACCTAGAAGGCGGTTGTAGTATCTGGGGTAATGTTAGTACCATTGTTAGAGGTTATAGAGAAGAATGGAGAAGGTGATTTGTGAGTGTAAACATAATTTAGTTTTTTGATTTAGGAGGAGGCAGTTGCTACACTTATATTCTTGACGGTACAGATTAAGGTGGAGTCGTCGGCGTATTGAATACACAATATAAGCACAGATTCCAATCTGTCACATGTAAAGCAGTTAATAAACTTTCTGGTGATCATCAATCTCCAGGAAATAGCTGCACTCCTTCTCTCACCAGGAGAAAACAGAAGCACTAATCCCAAGATGACTGCTGAGAGGCAGAATGTGGGCTGTCCAATAACTGGTGGTCTTGCAATAGATGCTTAAAGGTAAGATAAAAAATGGTTTATCCTAAACACTGCAGTGTGCACTAGAGGAGTTAGATGTGAAAGTAGGTAACTTAAGTTTTACCTGTCTAAAAAGTTAAGTTTTAGTGGAGAGCCACTATTTTTAAAATAGCAAGATAGATTGAAAATGGGTGGTCACTTTTGTATCCTGGTACATTGAAGTACAGTAGGATGGCCAATAAATTTAAATAGTTGAAGGGGATGATTTCACAAAATGATAATGGCCAACAACCGCCAGTAAAAGCAGAGAGGAATATATGGTCAAATTAACTTAAGGGGCAGGCAACTAGAAAGACAGTCGTGTTAACAGAACTGGGTGGGAGGGTGTGAATAATTTCTGTCGACTCACAAGAGACAGAGCTGTGGTCTCTTTTCAAGCGTAATATGCAGTTAAAAGCAGAATACAAGTAAAACAGTGTAGAGAAAACAAATCACAGTATACAAAATAGAAAAAGGCAGTAAAAGTAATACAAAATACAACAAATAAAAAGCAAACTAACCTTTCCCTCATAGCAAACTGTAGCAGAATCTGGGTGAGCCTTTCCAGTAACAATAAAACTAATACAAACTATTTAAACTGCATTTATTTAAACTGCATTTACTAATATGTAATATGTGATCTGATGTTGTAAATCTTTGTTTATTCATTACCATTAGGACCTCAGTTCCGTCGTCGGAGCCGATACGACCGTTTCCAAGCTTGTGCCAGCCAAAAACTCTCAGCTATGACCTACCCATAATGCCCCTCGCCTAGTTACACCAGATCTCGTTTGCCGCATTCCTAGTCAGATATGCTCGCCATTTCTCTCAAAGCTAAGTAGAAAATTGTTAATTTTAAGACAGTTTCTCTTCAGAATTATTTAATTTTAGTTGTTAGCCTTTTTCTCACTGTCACCTATAACCTAAGCCTATTTCCTACCCTTTTCCTTGGTAATTTAATTTTTTACCTTTATTGGTGCTGTCCCCCTCTCCTGTCTTTGACAGGCCTTTCCTTTTTACTAGTGGTATTTTTTTTTAAAATAACATCATTAGTATTTAGGTTCATAGGTAAGTACTAGGCTATCTGCCCGAGGGCATCTGTAAGCCTAGCCAGAATGTGTTGGCTTTCGCTGCCCCCTTAGTTTAGTTCCCTGCACCTCTGTCCAGCAGAGCCATTAGTTCCCTGTGCCTCTGTCCAGCAGAGCCACTGCAGTGATCCCTGGGGTAAATTTTCTGTTTCCCATCCACTCGTCAAGGTTTCTCTTGAAGAGTGTTAGTGAGGGGCTCTGCCTAATGTAGATTGGAATCCTGTTCCAAAGCATGGGGAGTCTCTGGGACAGTAATCTATCCCTCCAGCACGCCCTATTTATCGTTGTGGTGAGGTTTAGATCCCTAGAGAGTGTGGCTCTCGGGATTTGTTTTTTTTTAGGTGGAGCATGTCCATCAATTCTGGGTTGGACATGGCCTTGTATGTCAGGCAGAGATCACCTCTGTGTAAGCGGTATGCAACTGAGTACAGCTGGAGTTTCTTCAGTCTGGCTGCATAGGGCATCTGTTTGAGGCCAGTAATCCTGTTGGTGAAGTACTTCTGTGGTCTTTCCAGCTGTTGCAGGTGTCTTGTAAGGTACATCCCAAATGGGGTATTGTACTCTATGATGGGTCTGATGAGTGATGAGTAGAGGGGCACAATAACCTCTTTTGTTCTAGATGCAAACCCTTTTTTGATTAGGCGGGCCACATAGAAGGATTTTCTAACCATCTTGGCAATATGATTATCAAAGGAGAGATTACTGTCTACTTGGGTCTCCAGTTCCCTTATTATATTTTCTGTATTTAGGGGACTACCACGTTTGTGGTAGTTCATGGGTACTTTGTTTTTTCCAAAGGGGATGACTATGCACTTTTTGGCATTTAGCTTGAGGCCATGATTTTTTCACCAGGTATCCGTTTCAGTGAGACCCTTCTGGAGGATGTCTGTATCAGCTGGAGAGTCAGTTATGGCCCCCAGTTTGCAGTCATCTGCGAACTTGGTCAGCCATAGTCCTCCTGTGCTTGCCTGTACCTCTGAAAAGTATATACCAAACAGGAGGGGTCCCAGGACTGAGCCCTGGGGGACGCCACTTGTAACTGATTTAGAGTCGGACCTAGAGCCTGCAACTCTCACCATGTGGGTTCTATCCATGAGCCAATTGGCAACCCATCTCGTGATGTAGGGGTTTATGTTCAGGCTGGTGAGCTTGTCTATAATACCAGAATGGGGAATGGTGTTGAAAGCCTTTGTGAGGTCTAGGTAGGCTGTGTGGACCTCCTTTCCCTTGTCTAAAGCCTTGGTAACCATCTCAAAGAAGTCCACCAGGTTTAGGAGGCATGATCTGCCCTTAACAAAGCCAAACTGGGTAGGGTCCAATATTTGAAGGTTCCCAATGTCTCCATTAATGAGTTCCATGATGATGCGCTCCATGACCTTGCAGACCAGGCTAGTCAGGCTTATAGGGCGATAGTTCCCGGGGTCCGTTGTGTCTCCACCTTTGTGGAGCGGGATTACTGTTGCTGTGCACCACTCTATGGGTACGTAGCCTGTAGAGAGGCTGAGTTTGAACAGTGTGTTTAGGTGAGGGGTTAGTTCATTTTGGAGTTCGTGTAAGACACAGCCTGGGACACCGTCCAGTCCCATTGAAGCTGTGTTTTTGGCTTTGGATAGGGCTGTTTTAACCTGTGTGTCAGTGATTGCCGGGGCTCTACATTCTTCTGGCATGGTTATAGGCCCTTTAGGGGGTGAGAGGGGGGTGAGGTTTGCGCTAAACCTGTCTGCCAGAATGTTGGCAATATCAGTCAGTTCAGTGTATTTTGTGCCATTCTGCACTAATTCAGAGCAGATTTGAAAGTTTCCAGGTTCTTGACATAGCTAAAGAATGCTTTGTGGTTATCTTTGGAGTCCTTGACAATTTTTCTTTCGAAGCTAGCCTTGGATGATTTTATGAGGGATCATAGTTTCTTGCTGATACTGATCAGGGATGTCTTTCCTTCTTGGGATTTTACTCTTTTCTGTACTAGTTTCTTCCTTCGATTGTATAGCTTGTTTATGACAGGGGTCCACCAGACTGGTTTCCTTTTCTTGGAGGAGTGAGTCTTGGTTTTGCTGGGGATAGCATGATCCATGCATTCTTGCAGGTGCTCATAGAGTGCATTTGCAAGGGATTCAGCAGCTTGGACATTGTTGCCCTTTAGCATGGGGGCTGTGAACCTTTCCACCTCGGTCGTAAGTAACGTGAAGTTTGCTTATGAAAAGTTTTTCACGGTGGTTTCCTTGATTGGGGGTGGGGGCAGAATGTAGATATCCAGAGTGATTAGTATATGGTCTGATCTGAACAGCGAGTGGTTGACCTCTGGTGTAGAACACTGGTCACCCATGTTGGTGATGACCAGGTCCAATATGTTGTCACCTCTGGTGGGGGTGAAGACCAGTTGATCCAGGGCGTTCGAGTTTATAAATTCTAGGAAGCGTTGGGCAAGGGAGTTAGTATTTGAGTAGTTCTCCCAGTTAATGTTTGGGTAATTGAAATCACCCAATATTAGGGCGTTTGGTAGGACCTTCATATTTTCCAGTGTCTCTAGAAATGCGGAATGTGGGTCCTGGGTCATGGTGGGTGATCTGTAGCAAGTTACAATTTGAATTGCAGTTTTGCCCGTTGTTAGTTGCACATGGATGATCTCTGAGGCATTGTGCTGTGCCACTAACCTGGAGGTGTGGGTATCCTTGATGAATATGGCTACACCCCCGCCTTTTGTGTTTCGGCCCAGGTTCTGTGGCCGAAAAGTATGGTATGAATTATAGCCTGTTAGTGCTGGGGTGCTCTCTGGAGCCTTAAACCAGGCTTCTGTTACTGCACAGATGTTGATGTTCTCCATACTGAGGAGTGCCTCGAGTGCATGCATTGAATAGCATTATCCTCAGTTTTTGGTTACTTGTGCTATTTACGGTGGTGGGTTTTTCTTTTGAGCCTTGCCTAAAAAGGCACTATGGGGTCTGCAAAAGCTTTGGCCAGTATTCGAAAGCCTAAGGCTGACAGGCGCAAGCCATTTCTTGCGAAGCAACGTGGCTTGTTGAGCATGTCATCTCAGGTGGACAGACACTGGATTCCCTTTGAATGACACCAGAAACTTAGCAAATTGTTGAAATTGATCATTTTTTCTTTATACTGTGGCATCTTTCTTGATGAGGGCAGGATGCTACTCAGGGTCAGGGTCATACCGGCCTAGGCTACGTGCTCAGAAAGCTCTTCCATGTCTCTTTTCATGTAGTTCAGGGAGGTATGCCTCAGGTCATTCTCACCAACATTGACAATGACAGAGTCGTATTTGTACTTGTTCTGGAGGGACCTGAGTGCTTGTGTTAT
Organism: Protopterus annectens; assembly: GCF_019279795.1. Lineage (NCBI taxonomy): Eukaryota > Metazoa > Chordata > Ceratodontiformes > Protopteridae > Protopterus > Protopterus annectens. The sequence goes on from NC_056746.1 coordinate 340,867,384, forward strand.
GTGGCAGATCCTGGTACCTGACAGGTAGCTAACTGTAATCTTCTCCTTGTCCAGCCTACTTAACGGGACATCAGTGTGCCTGACTATAGAGTTGCCTATTACTAGTGTGTTGGGTATGTTATTTTGCCTTAAGGGCTGTGATTGCATGGCACACTGATTATGTGAAGTATGTGTTTCATGGTTTGTGATGGGGTGTGGAGGTTGCTTGGGTGTCTGCTTTGGAGGCCTCTGTTGCTTTTGCAGGTTTTTATTTAGAACCCCCGAGTATGTTTTTGTGTATTTATGTATGTTATTTGCCGGTGTTGGTTTAGTAGGTCTATGTGAGACTGGTGGTGTGTTGCAAGTATTTTCCTTCTCCTCTTGACTGTCAGTTCCAGTCTTGGGTTGAGAGAGCTTTGCCTCCACTTTGGCTATATAATTGCATCTCTCGCATATATTAGTGTTTGGTGGTAGGAGGAGAGGGTTGTCTGTGTACATGAGGCAGTTGTAACATTGCCTCAAAATGTCCAGATTCACCAGTTGGACTGGAGAGTACACCTGAAACTACCCTTTGGACATGCCTGAATATGTAAAGTGAGCTGTTTTACTGATTGGCTGGTCGGGACAAATAGACAGCCTTGTCCTTCTGGACAGTATAGGGGGGTCTAGTGCTAGGGTTAATTAGTGCTTGCTATGAGTTTTGAGCAAGTGCTGGGCTGTGAAATGCATGGTTTGAGTGCTTAAGTTGAAAGTTTGTATAGTTCCAAGGGAAAAATTTGAAAGTAGACTTAGTGGAGCTGGGAATAGTTTAACCATAGCTGCCCAGTGCACAAATGCAGTTTTTATAGCAGGGAAATGAAAGATATAGAAATTAGCCCAAAATGGCCAATAAACTACTAACGTCTGGGCTGGAACCACTCCTCCAGAGACAGATAGGCTGCTCAAAGCTACCCTCTCTCACAGGTGAACAGAGAAACTTCCTTCTATCCAAGTAAGGTATGGGCAACACAGAAACTTGTAACACAGCCCTGGATTCAGCAATAACCTGAAAACTGGACTGTATTAGTTCAGAAAGGCGGGAAACAAGTATACATTTTTTTTTTTTTTCCAGAAAATAAAGCAGATACAATAAAAAAAAAAACACTTTAAATGCACAGAAATGGCAATCGCACTTTAGTATGTAGCCTACAACAGTAAAACAGATTATTTAAACACAAAAATGACTTAGTTCAAGTACAGGCAGCAAATAAGTACAATATGTAGCAGAAACAAGCTTTTTAAATCACAGAAATGCTAAAAAATTGGCGTTTTAGGTGGAATTAGTTAGACAGCAAGAAAATGCAGAACAATTATACTTAATCATTCCAAAGTCTCTCTTTTGTCTCTCTGCTGCTGTAGAACTCTGCAGGACACCTGGCAGGCACTTGCTGAGCTGAATACAAGCGCAAAAAAACATGCAAATGCGTTTTTATAGCAGGGAAATGAAAGAGATAGAAATTAGCCCAAAATGGCCAATAAACTACTAACTTTTGGGCTACAGCAAACAAGGCACAGAAATTTCAGAAAGAAACAGTTCAAATAAGCAGGCACAACAAGCCTTTAACCAGAAATTCCCAGCTCAAAAGGGCAGAATCTAGCCTCTCCTACCATAAGAGTGCAGACCACAAACCTTCTTAATGTAAAATAACTGGCCTGGAGCCCAAGTGCTTAAACCAGAACTAATACACTTGTAGAATAACAGACACTGAACCTTCAGTCAGCAATTCCCAACTTAGAAGGATGTAAGCTGCCTGTCCTGCCACAACAGTGCAGACCACAAACCTTCTCAGTGTAAAACAACAGGTCTGAAGCCCAAGTGCTTTAACCAAAAGACAGAATAACAGTTACAGTTTAATCAGGTTATTACCAAGCAGTAATAAATACAGCAGAATAAACACAATTGAGTACTTTTAAGAAGAGGCAAAGGCAAAATAAGGTAATAAAGTAGGAATAAGCACAAATACAGTAAAAGCAGATAAAGTGCAAATTTTTTTATATATAACAATAGAAGACAAGTAAACTGATTTAAACAAATTACCCAATTAACCGGTAAAAAACCTCAGAACTGAGCCCTGTTCCAGCAGTCTTCAATCAGACAAGTTTGGGGCCTAATTGGGTATGCCTATTCAGATGTTCTCTCTTTATTAGGCAGGATGAGCTAATGAGACTAGACTAGGATAGAGCTGGGATAGGGCTGAACAGATGGGAATGGTAGGAGTGTCTGAAATCAAAATATGATCTCACTGTACTCGGTTGAGTGAGCAAATGAGATGGGCCCAGGAGGAGTGTTCAAACACAAATTTACAGGAGGGGAGGTCAATTCCAAAGCCACCAAGATTAATACCACAACAAGAACAGGCAGGGTAGGTGGGGAAAACTAACTGCAGACAGTGAGAGAGCTCACAATTTTCAGTGAACAAATAAATAAGCAGATAAATGCAGTATCTATTTTTAACACAATATTCAATGAAACAATAAAACAGAAAAAATAAAATACAGTACTACCTTATAACACTGCAAGTTTGTACTTATCTCAGCTTGTAATAAAGTTGATGTAGGTATGTAAAAGCTAACCAAACAGCTCAAGTATGCAACAATTCAGCAGAAATAATTTCAGAGATAAGGGACTAAGACTTTAAGGCACAGAGAAACCCTCTAGGCTAAGACTTCTACACCGAATATCAATTAAGTGAGAAGAATAAACCATTAACTGCAGACAGAGAGCTCACAGTTTTCAGTGAGCAAATAAATAAGCAGATAAATGCAGTACTATTTTTAACACAATAGTCAATGAAACAATAAAACAGAAAAAATAAAATGCAGTACTATCTTATAACACTGCAAGTTTGTACTTATCTCAGCTTGTAGTAAAGTTGATGTAGGTTTTCTCCCTTAATTTTTCTATAGGATAGCCTTGTTGCCTTACTATGTCAGACAAAGCTAAGTTGAGATTTAAACAGTGTGACAAGTGTAGACGTAAGATGCCTAACTCAGATACACATGTTCATTGTGTCTACTGTTTGGGCGTGGATCATATTAAAGCTGACAGTGACATTTGTGCTAGTTTTAGTAATTGTACACTAGCAGAATGTAAAAATAAACGTATCTTAAAAAGATTACTCGACACCTTTTTCAGAGTCTCTGTCTGAGTCAGAGGTCTCACCCCCTCCAAAGACCAAAAAACATAAGGAAAAACGGATTACTCAAGACACCTTTTTCAGAGGCTCTATCTGGGTCGGAGGTCTCACCCCCTCCAAAGACCAAAAAACATAAGGAAAAACAGATTACTCAAGACACCTTTTTCAGAGACTCTGTCTGGGTCAGAGGTCTCACCCCCTCCAAAAACTAAAAATAATTCATTCAGCTCCTGCATCTCTGTCAGTTACGGAACTGAGTTGGCTTTGTGCTTTGCCGGCCCCCTCGGCACAGACCTCTTCGGCACCCGGCTCGGTGCCGTCCATGATATTCACCCCTAGTTCGGTTCCGACTTCGGCACCACTGATTTCAGTGTCGTCCTTGGATCCGACATCGGCTCTGATGACTGTACCTGCTTCGGCACCATCCCCAGCCACGGTGCCGACAGTTTCTTCAGCTCCAAAACATGAATACCTGCCAAGGACAAGGTACTTCTCTCCGGTGCATACTGTCTAGGTTCCGACAGCAGTGTTTTCCCTGTCGGCACTGTCCACCCTTGCTGCATCAGTTCCGTTGGAACTGATGCTCTCCCGAAGCAGTGCTTGGACCATCCGTACCTTGGTACCTAGCCCGGCGCCTATTTTCTCACTGGCATCATCTGTGTCCATGGCTTCGACGGCTTCCAGTTCTCTCAGAGCTCCTCACCTGGAGGTGGGCTCCTCACGGTGAGGAGTGACCCCGGTTCCGAGGTTGTTCCTCCCGGTTCCGGACTCCCATCCCTCCTCAGGTGGGCCTGCTGTACAGGTAGTGGACTCGCAGTCAGCACCAATGACATCAGTATCAGAACCCTCCCCTAGCATGCACCTCTCCCAACCCTCTATTTCGGGACCCCGGGCATGGGAGTCACAAGAACCCTCTTTGAAGGGAACCCCTTCTCCGGAGTCCTCCTCAGAAGATCTCGCTGGGGAGCCACCCCAGAAGAAATGGTACAAGTGGAAGCACCTTGATTCTATTACTGAAGACACTGATTGTGATGAGGGGGAAGTGGCCCCATGGTCTTCCCCAGATGACATCCATTCGGAGACATTCTCGACATCCTCAAGCAGCAGGGAGACTGGAAGTCTTATAACCCTTCTTCTGAGGAATCGGTCTTTCTGCAGGCCCTCCGTGCCCGGCTGTCTACTTCCTGGGTGACTCCATCGGCAGATAACCTTGTTAAAATCATTGTGCAGCATGCCTGGAAGGCCCCGGACAATGTAGAACCTGTCTATAGAACCTGTCCTTCAGAGGCCAGACAAAAAATTTTATCTACACCTGAAGACCAGCCCCACTGGTCCTAGCAGTTGACAGTTGATTCTATGGTCATGGCGGTGGCCACCAAGATGGAACTGGCAGAAGATAGTTCCACCATCCATCCTCCAAACAGAGAGTCCTGGACCATGGGCAGACTAGGGAAACGGACCTATGCTTCAGCGACATTCGGTCACCTTACTATCTGACACACTCTACTCGCCTCTAAGGAGACCTAATTATTGAAATGTCTCCCTCTTTGGTGGGGTATTGCCTGATGAGGTGTGTGATACTGTTGCCTTCTCTATGCCTATTCATAAAATCCTATAATACCTGACTACTGTTTTGCATGCAGGAACCTCAGCTTCGACGTTCACTGTACATTTAGCAGCTATCGCCAGTTTTCATAATGATCTTGATAATTCTTCATTGATAATTCTTCATTTATGTCACACCGCCTACGCAAGACCTTTTTGAAAGGAGTATTACATGTTAAACCTCCAGTCAAGCCTCCCTTGGAGCCCTGGGACTTGACTTTGGTACTTCAGTCTCTCACAGGTTCTCCTTTCGAGCCTTTTGATTCATGTGATTTGCAATTTTTGTCATGGAAAACCTTGCATTTAGTAGCACTTATCTCAGTGGGAAGAGTATCTGAGCTGCACGCTTTGGGTGTCAGGAGTCCTTGCTTGATCTTCCACACGGATAGGGTGTCCCTTCGTACTGACCCTTCTTTCTTGCCCAAGGTTATTTCTGGCTTTTCCATTAACCAATCTGTTGACCTGCCGGTTTTCTTCCCTCAGTATTCTAACAGAGGGGAGTACCTTTTGCACACCCTTGATGTGCATCGGCAGCTTCGTTGTTATTTGGACAGGACTAAATCTTTCTGGAAAACAGATCAATTGTTTGTGGCCTTTGCAGGGCCCAGTTTGAGTAAACCTGTTTCCAATGTGACTTTATCCTTCTGGCGTAGAAACATCATTACCTTTATCTACCAACAGAATAAGCTATCCTTACCTTCCAGAATAAAGGCTCATTCTACCAGATGTATGGCTACTTCTATAGCATTTCATTCAAGAGCCTCTATGGATGATATCTGCACAGCAGCCACTTGGGCAAGACCTCATACCTTTATATCTCATTACAAACTGGATTTGGCCTCCAGAGGATGGGCATATTTTGGTTCTGTGGTGCTCAGGAATATCCTTCCTTAGGGCCACCCAGGACTCAAGTAGCTGGGGACTCTGTCCTAGTGGTAATGAATAACCAAAGATTTACAACATCAGATAAAGAAGTTATGTCTTACCATAACATTCCATCTGTGTTGTAGATCTTTGTTCATTCATTACTTCCCGCCCTCCTTCCCCCTGCTTGGACTCCTGGTGGACTTTAGAAAATCCTGGTTAGGGTATTTGCTCAGACAGAGCCTCCTACTATTTTTTTTTCTATTACTACATCTATTATCTAAGGGTGTGCAAACTCGATCTGAATTAACTAGGAGAGGGGCAGTATGGGTAGGTCTTAGCTGAGAGTTTTTGTTTGGCGCGAGCTTGGAAGCGGCCGTATCGGTTCCGAGAACGGAACGAGGTCCTAATGGTAATGAATGAACAAAGATCTACAGCACAGATGGAACGTTATGGTAAGACATAACTTCTTTTTTAATGTAGTATAAGTTCTTTTATGCACATATATGTAGCCAGCTCTGTGACATGGAGGGTTAAATCCTTAATAGCAACACAGATAATTTGAAATCTGATGGTGACCCAGATACTCAAATAGCTGACTGGTGGTGGTGTTGGTGGTGGTGGTGGCCTGGGGTGAGTGCCTTGGAACATCTGGATATTAAAATATTCCATATACAGTAAAGTCACTGGGAGTGAGCACTGTGCCTGCATGACAGATTTAGAGTGAACCTCTAGAGGGAATTTATCCCACACAACATGCAAATTCCTTTCAGTTCTGAATTAGTATTCAAAATCTATGCAATCTATATGATACACCTCCTTTTCAAACATATATTCTACATTTATGCGTGTATGTATGTATATATGGATTCACTTTATAATCTCAAAATACTGAAATATCCAACTTCAATATCTCGAGACTATAAAGCCGAAAACTCACAAACCCAAAAACCAAACCGTGAAGGTCAACAAAACACTTCACCACACATACAAACACAAATACACCTACCTCCTGACACTACAACAAAGCAAAACAACACACATGAACACAACAAAACATACACACACCTACCCTTCACCCCCGCTACTTGTATATACTAACTCGAGGTCTCACTAAACACCGAAAGACAGAAAAACTACCACCACAAATTCTAAATCCCCCCTGCACAAACACACATCTCATTTTGCTTTCATTCCTTTGTATATTGAAAGTTTCCGTAGAGGATATAGAGGTGTACATAGCAGAATCAGTACAGAATCCTTTTTTACTTTTTAATAATTTTATTTACCAACTGCAAATTTTCCATCTTTAATAATAGTATATTCCACGTGCATGGTACAATTTTAACCATTACTCAGAACTAATTTATTCTTCACCTTTCATATACTAGTGACTTAATAGCAAATTCCATTTCCACTGCTTTGCTGTAAATTTTTAGGTGCTTACATATAACAGTCATAAAACCAGGGCATTTTCCAAAGAGCTGACAGATGCTCCAGTTGCTTTGCGCACTGTCCTGAACCTGTCTGTGAAATTATCCCAACCCATCTTCCTTCTTTTCCTGGTATACTTTCACCCCTTTATTCTTCTTCTTTTTTATTTAGTGAACCAGTGTGGAAGTTCTTTACCTGTCTCCGTGTTTCTTATTAACTTGGGATACTTAGTTATCTTAGACCCTAGCTTATCCGTCTCTCTTCCTTCATGTCTCCGTGGCCTTTTTCTTGCCTTCTTGTTTCTTTCCAGTAACTGTCCATTTTTGACATCTTCCAATATTTTTATCACCTCTCCCCACATGGCACAATCCCCTTTTTTCCACTTGGGTGTAATAACTTTTTTGCTGCTGATATTCTCAGCATTATTAATTGTTGAGTGCAGGCTAAGGATTTATGCCTAGAGTTCCAACTCAATAACATGATTTCTCATGTCGGCTCATACTGTGCCTCCAGTAGTCAACTTAAGTAGTTCTGGATGGCTAGTTTCAGCTAGCTCAGACCCTGACACTCTCAGAAAATAATCTGCCAGGACCCTGCATCTCTAACACTCTCTGTTAGTCTGAGACATTAGTGTGGGAGAACATTTTTGGAGCCTAGTAGGTGTATAAAACTGTGTGGGCACTGCCATGCAAAAATTAAAAATCTAGATTTTTGTGGCATGTCGTGGCCCCATGCATACCCCCACCACTGTTCCTTTCAATAGGCTTTCCCTAGTCTGTCAGACCAATGTTGCTTTAGCTTTTCTGTTGACCCTTATAGTTGTCTGTTAAAATCCTATAAGCCCTGGAATTTATTTTTACGTTATACATATTACCTGACTTAGTTTTGGCCAGAAAGTTCACCTGCTCTGCTGTATTCCAGTCCCCCAACTTCTGTTAAAAATTATCATGAAATTCTGCCATCAGCCCTGTGTCTGCCAAATGATACCTTAAATTCCAATTTTGCCTGGCTCCACTCCTTAATTCCCTTTTCCTGTATTATTTGCTCTTAGTATGTTGGTCCTACCCTTAGTTGGTTCCATCTTTTTGCAGCCAGTCCTTGCTTTTTCCCCAGTTGTTTTCACGGTATCAATTCCTATAGGAGTCAGCCTCATCATCTTTGTTATATCCTTCAGTACCTGGACAGCACACCCTTCAACATGCCTTTCTACTTCTCTAGACTTGCATTGTATCCAGATATCCTCCCCCTCTAACCTTTGCTCTTCCACTTCACAGTATGTAGCTCCATGCGAAGTAGGTAGATCAGTCTCTGATGCGTTACTTGGTAGTATAATTTCAGGTCGGGCATACTCAGCCCCGTCTGTTTGACTGGTAGGATTAACATTTTCTATTTGACTACCAGCTTTGTATTGTTCATAGGTTCATAGACTAATAGTAGGCTAATTGCCCTTGTGGGCGATTTTAAGCCTGGCCAATTGCTCCATGTTAGAATCAAACCCTGCACTTTGTGTTTGTAAGGCAAATATCTTAACCATTATGCCAACCTTCTGCCCATTCTTCCAGATTAATTTCCTAATCTCCCACTTCATCCTTTACCACATACCCTCTTCTGGGCTTTCATAATATGCTCGCCCTGTTTATAAAATTTGATGGAGCAAAAGCATCTGTAAAGCTTGGATTTTGTTGTCTGTATCCATGTTCATCAATTCCCATCAGATGTCTTTTCCTCCCCTTTCTTTCATTCTCCTCCCACATCTCTTTTGCCACCTGTTCAGTCTTCTGATTTATGTTGTTGTTCTTCTTTCGGCTTTTCCCGGTTAGGGGTCGCCACAGCGGAACTCCGGTCCACTAAAGATTGTCAGTACGTTTTTTACGGGTGGCGAGGTGCCAGCTCGACGCCCAACCTTCAAAGAAAGCACGCCCATTCTACGCATGTCTTTCGAACACCACTCGACCACAGGGAGGACATGCAGACTCCACACAGAAGGCGCTGCAGCCGAGAATCGAATGGGAGAACCTCTTGCTGTGAGGCAACAACGCTACAGCTGCACCACTGCGGCTTCCTGCTTTATCCATTCCCCCAAATACCTCATTGTATCATGCCCCCATATGTATGGATAATTTTGAACCAGATCAAATGTTGGAACTTAATTTATAACAATAGATTTTGTCTTAACATTGTTCAGTCTATATCCTGCAATCTGCTGATATTGCACAACACTGCAAATAACTTGGGTATGTCCCTCTCGGAGTTAGTAATGTAGAGTTTGACATCTTCTGCTGATATTGCCACCTTTTCCTGCCTTGTATACTACCTATAGCCCTAAGTTGTAGAGTTTCTTATTATATCTACAAGAAGTTCTATATATAAGGCAAACAGCAAAGGCAAAAGCGTGCAGCCTTTCTAAGTTCCTCTTGTATGCCCACAATTTCCTAATAGAATCCCTGCTATTTTTACATAAGCTTCAGCGTGTTCATAAATTCTCTTTTTACTAAATTTACCTACTGCTATGGTAGCTCAAGTCTTAACTAAACCATTTTCAAGAATCTCCACGGTCCCAGAGCCCTTACAAACCTAGTCAAGTTCAACCTGTATTCCCAAGGGTGTCTGGTTCAAGTAGACATTAAAATCAGCACCTTTTGCCCATGTCTAAGAGGGACACAGGTGGAACCCCCGCGGTGGAATTCCGGTTACCCATCCAGTCCTACAAATTACACTTAAATAGGGCCAATAAGGGGCTTTGTTTAACATGAATAGGAAGATAAGGTCATAGGAGGTTACCTGGCTAATGGCTCTAAGGCCCTTACACCCTTACAAACCTAGCCAAGGTCTTTCTACATATACCCTACAGCCTTTTTCTCATTCTTGCGTATCGTTCCATTTTACCAGTTCCTCAACATTATTCTTTAATTTATCCCAAATATCCCTGTTTCTTGTGTGTTCTGTTGCAGCTGACTTACCAGTGTGAGTAGTGTCACTTTTACCCATTTTCTTAACGCTCCTCTGTTCAGCAGATATGTGTGAATGTGTTAGTGCCTGTTCTCATCCTGTTGAAACATTTAATCCAGTTAAAATTATTGGTGGATGATTTGAAATAATTATTGGATGGGTGTTCAAACTCCTTATATCATGGTGGCATTCTGTACCTATCCAGCCTCACCCAGCTTTTCTATCTTAAGTGTAATGTGTAAATTCCTTAGCGTCTGGTATTGCCTTGATCACTTCCATTAGTATCGCTTTAGAAATCCTTCTTCATTCATTGCCATATACATCATCTCAGCCCTCCTGATGTATACATTATATATTAACTCCAGTCACCAATATGTACTGAGTCTTGATGTTCCCTGTTTACTTTATCCTTTTGAATGATTGCTTTCAAGTTCAGGCTTCAAGGGATATATTAATGTTGGGTTCATTTTAATTTTTTTATGTGCTTTAAGCAGGCAAAAAATAATAAACCAGACTGTAAATTAGCAGAATAAGGAACAGTGTGTTACTGAATTTTCACTATGAAATTTTGTGTCATGTAGGTGGTCAGTGTGTGTAAATTCTCCTTTTTTATTGTTGAACAGAAAGATTAATAAAGTCATTTTTTCACGTGTAACAAAAGTAATAAATGCTAAACAAATGGCAAAATTCATTGGGAACAAATGTGCTATAACTGCTGTTATATCAATATTGTTTAAAATTGTACTTGTTTTAAAACGTATTACTGGAGCTTTTCTCCTCGTGTCTCCACTGAAAATGGGCCACAAGCCCAGTTGGACAAACCCGGTTAACAAATGTCAATAAATAAATAAAAATAAAATAAATAATACTTAGTGGAGGTGTTTATCTGTAAATGGGTAAAAAAAAAGAAAACATTTCACATGTTTTAAGCAAACAAATCTGAATAAGTCTGAATCAGAACAAATTCCAAGTGAGTGTTAATACAAAATTGTTTGGCTGGGGTCTTTTAGATTTTATTATAATTTAATAAATAAACAGTAAAGAAAGTCACATTGTTTGCATTTGCTGCAGTTTTTCCTCAAATACATTTTCTCCTTACAAGTGCCCCCCACTGGAAAATAATCACCTTTGTACAGGGGGAGGTTGATAGGCATGTTGTGGGTGCATCATCTTGCAATGAGTCTGCAGTAGAAGTCAGGGAGGTAGCAGTAATCTCATCAGAGTGGGAGTGCATGGCTGGATAAGGGGCTGTGTCATGTGCAGAAGCAGATCAAGGTCCCATGCTGCATCTGTCAGTGTTTACACAGCATACCGGGGATATAAAGGCTGCAGAATGGAAAATCTCTTGATGGCTGTCTGTGTGACAGTTTCACTGTCATTGAATGTCACTTTGAATGGGGCATATAGTGCTCAAATCATGGTGACCTATCAGCTGGTCAGCAGAATCAGGGGAATCAGAAAATAAGTATTAACTAAGTAGCATGTGTGGAGTCTTGTGGCATGGTATTTTTGTGTAATAACAGTGTGGTTGCTTTCATAATTGTGTTTTCCGCAGTTAAGCAACAAAGTGTGCTTTCATAATTGTGTTTTCAGCAGTTAAGCAACAAAGTGTGCATCCCCCTTTAAAGTGATTTTCTGAAGTGAAGATATACATTGTGGCATTTGATGAATCAAGTACTGCAATGCATTTTTACACTTGTCTGTAGTTATGTATTTGGGTTGTTTTTAAATAAAAAGCTTTGTAAACTTTTTTATTAAACCCATGGCCCAAATAAATTTAGCATGATGATGTTTTATGTTGCGAAGACTAGGTCAAACAAAATTAGATTAGGAAGTCTCCAACATAAGACTAGTTAGGCAGCGTTTTGTATAAGGTTTTTATATCAAATACAGTGGACATACTCTGTTTATTTACCTTATTAGAGCACTGGCTACCTTGGAGTGGTCAAGTGACTCAGAGACAAGTTGTACTGCACTGTTTTGGAGCACAGCAGTAGTGATTAAATGCATTGTATTTGATATACGCCTGTTGCTGCCATTTTCAGAATCTGGGTAGTTAAGCCCTGCAGCAGAAGTACTATGAGACTGTGTGTGTGTGTGTGTGTGTGTGTGTGTGTGTGTGTGTGTGTGTCTGTCTGTCTGTCTGTCTGTCTCTCTCTCTCTCTCTTTCTCTGCCTGCCTGTCTGTGTGTAGGTGGCTGTGCAACAGCATTGTATGGTTTGGTAGGGAGAACAATAGCCCAGTTGTTCCAACTGCATTAAATGTTAAGATGCAGATGAGTTGCAAATGTATTTTTGCTCCATTTGGCTGTTACATGTCAATGAATCACTAGCTAGAGCCGTAGCACTACTAAAGCACAGCAGTGAACAGCAAAGTATTTTGGAGCTAACTTTTTCTGAATGTGGTTTTGGACACTTTAGGGGTAGGAGAGAGAATGGAGGAAATACAAGGAAAATCAGGTACGTTTCTTTAGTTTTTAATAACATACCTGATTTTCCTAGTATTTTCTCTGTCCTGTCTCTCGTATGTTCGGACTGTCTGGATTTCTAATTTTATTTATTTATTTTTGTTTAAAAAAATTTAAAAGTTACAGTTTATACCAGTGGAAGAAAGTCTGAGCGACTGGACCTTTTTCCATTGGTATATGCTCGGATTTACAATGGGAACACTGGTTGGGCTGACCAATCAGCGTGCTACTTTTTGAATGCTAATGGCCAGTCATTGTCTAATAAGTGATAATTGTCTGCCCAAATCTTTATTGTTATAGCAATAACCCCTACAGTGGGTAGTGTTGATTTTACCGTTATGGTTTTGTGGCGGTTTGGTCGAGAGCAGGGACCAAATAAAGTGCCAACAACAACCCACAAATCAACCCCAACCACCCAGTAATTGGTTATATGTCTATATTTACATTATTAAAGAAAAGAAATTCACTTACATTTTTAAAGTAATGTTATATGCTATTCCTCGCGTTCGCCGTCCAGCAGCCTGCGGCAGGCATCCGGTGCTGCTGGCGAGTGCGCGCTACGCATAGGTAAAGCAATGAGTAAAAGCAAGCTGCAAGATCTTTATTGCTTTTTGCTTTTTATAATATGTTAAACACAATTAACATGGCGGGAGACAACTAAAATGCTGGCTTTTCCGTTGCTTTGTTTATTAAACCGCTATATAACCCATTGCTATAATGGTATTTTAGATTTAGTTATGTAATGGAAATGCCGAAAGACCGGACCTTTTTTTTCCATTAAACTTTGTCCTATAATGTGCGCAGCCAATCAGCAGTGCGTTTTCATATTCATTTTGCCACCTGTCCAATATTTCCTTTATCAGGTCAGAGATAAATATTGAGGTAAAAGGATGTAGCCAGATTGATAAAGATATATCTACAGACTAAGTAAAGTAAAAAAGGAAAAAATGGAGGGATCTAAGAATGAGACATGAAAGGGTTTTATAAGCTGAATGAGAAGAGTTGTGGGACTGGGGGTTGTGTGAAGTCTAAAACAGTGTTTTGTCTTAGGGTGGTTTGATTTGGCAAGTGATATTGAGTCTGCAAGAGAATCAGGGAGCTTTATAGCACAGTATGGGAGTTAGAAATGATAGTGGACTGGCTAGTCAATCAAGAAATCATAATGCGGGACTGGAGATGAAGAGGGAATAGAAAGTCAGCAGATGAGATTGGGTGAGAAAGGATAGGGGAGAATGACAGAAGACAGAATTTGTCAGAGGAGTACAGGCAAGGGGAATGACAGAGTATAGTGAAGGAAAAAGTTAAAGATGGTGCCATGGGGGGTGGTAAGAAGGAAATCATGGTGGAAGGAAAGATACAAAGAAGAGTGACAAGTGTTAAAGGGGAGATAGAGCTAGAAGTGCCTATGCAGAAACAAACAAAGAAGGGGAGCAGGAAGGAAATGGCCAAGTAGGGGTATTTAACTTGATAGGAGAGGTAGTACAGAGGAGATGTTACTGTAGTGGAGATGTGCTACAGTGAGATAACAGGAGGGGTGGGGAAGGAATTAGATGCAGCACTGGAAGGAAAACAGCTTGCACAGACAGTAAGAAAAGCTAAATTTGTGGGGCTGGAGGGAGAAATGCTACATGTAAAAGGTATTGGCATGGGGTAGGGACTGAAGTAGATGAGTGCCGTGTGAAGACAGATGCAAACATTTTGGTGATTGTAGCTTTTGTCATAAGAGAATTAATGCCTTGGCAGTTGAAAAAAGAGAGACCAGATTCAGTAAACTTTGCTTTGGATTTTAGGCCCAGTAAGATATGGAAGGAGGTAACTACAGTAATAACCAAGGGAGGACGGGTGGACTCATGTTGTGGTGCCTGTAAATGCCACCAACTTGTCAAGTAAGACAGTTGAGGTAGTAGCAAACAGAACTAGGGAAGTGATCAAGTGATGGCATGAGAGAGGGTTGGAGGCAGCATTTTTAGAAGTATCTCCTCTACCTACAGCCAGCTTGCTAAGGAAAGAGAGTATATAGAATATAGTAATTTGCTATGATAGTGGACAAAGGAGAAGGACTTGGGACTAGTGAGGTGATGGGGAAAGGCCTTGTGGAGAGACCATCTGTTTGCAAATGACATGCTCCTCTTAACTCAGAAGGGTGGTTACTGCTAGGCTAGAAGGGTATATGTAAATGGTCATACCTTTAAACTAAGATGGAAGTGGGGAAGGATTGTAGCAGAAGCAGGTAAAATGGGCGTGGATTCAGGAATCTGACAGAATGTAAAAGAGGTATGGAACATAACAAATGAGCAAACAGGGGTGACTGAGAATTGTTGAGTAGTATTGCTGCATAAGGCATTGGTGTAGGGGGGAAGATGGAGAACTGCAAAAACTGATGCAGAAGAAAAGGGTGGACATTGCTGGCATCACAGAAACATCAGTGAGTAACAAGGTGGATTTGGGACATGAAGATGCCTGGTTATAGTCTGTTTAGAAGTGACAGACAAAGAAGACATGGATAAAGGAGGGCATCACGTGCCAAACTATAGAGGAGGAATAAGACCATACCAAGAGTAAGGCAATGGAAAAGGCAGGGTCAGAACTTTGGTTAAGTACCCTGGTGTTTATTTTAGGGAGGGTGAGAGAGGTGAAGATCTGATGCAATGTATCATCTTCCAGGAGTGTGGAGAAATGTAAGAGTTTGGAGGAGAGAATAAAGGAGAGGAGAGGAGAGGGGAGAAAGAAAAGTGAGTACACATGAGGGATCTGAAGCTACCAGAGCAAACTTTGAGAATCCAAGTTTCAGGGTAGAGAGGGAACGACAGTTGATTGAGGCTTTGGACCATGATCGGTTCATCTAGCTGGTGGATGACTGTACCAGAAAGGATAGATTCTGGATATGGTTTTGACTATTATAGACAGGGCTATGGATATCCAGGATGTAAGACACCATTAGCCTGCAGTGGTTCAACACATCAAGCCTTTGGCTATGATTGGAGCTGCAAATTGTTGCTGGATAATATGGATTCTAAAAATGATGGAATGTCTCCACTCGCAGATCTCCTGAATACTTTTAACTTGCTCATATCCAATCTTTTTGTTGTCTTTTCATTTTTCACTATATCAGTTAACATCTCAACTGCGCGATCATTATACTTTCCTTGATTTGCTCTGTCATGCAGTAGACAAGGCTTCTTGAGAGTCCACAGAAGTCTTTTGGAAAATCTATTCTGCCAATTATTCCTCTGTGTCAAATGTTGATCATTACATGCAACTACCAGTCCTTTTCCCATCATATTTCATTTTTGGTGAGTGCCACCTCCTTCGCATGTATACAGATTAGGAACTGTTTTATGTTGTGAAGACTAGGTCAAATAAAAAAATAGATCAGAAAGTCTCAAACATAAGACTAGTTAGTCAGCTTTTTGTATGTCATTTTTATGTCAAATACAGTGGACATGCTCTCTTTATTTTCTGTATTAGAGCACTGGAGATATGCGTGAATGGGCGTGCCTTCGTTGAAGGTTGTGCATCAGGGCCAGCAACTCGGCACGTAAAAATCTACTACCAATCATTAGCAGACCGGAGTTCCACTGTGGCGACCCCTAACCGGGAAAAGCCGAAAGGCACAACAAGAGCACTGGCTACCTTGGTAGCCTTTTTCAGAAATGCAGCAGCTGTCTGCCCTCAATGTCTTTGCAAGGTACTACAAGCTGGATATAATATGCAGGTCTAGATCTTTTTTTTTGCCATAGTAGTTATAAAGGATATGGTTACATAATGGAATCTAACAAAGAAGACTAATTTGGGTCTCTGTCTTTATGTTGTTGGGGATACCTTCTTTTACCAGATATGAAGTTATGTTCTTACCATAATGAGCAATCTAAAAGAGTGGGTCCATCCTTGGTAACAGTCCCTCCTACACCCCCCCCCCAGTGAAGAAAGCTTCACGTCTTTTATTTTTGTGCTTCATCTAGTGGCCTTGGATCTATAAAGTCTGTACACCAGGGTGCATGAAAACCTGGGAAAGTTATGGTGACCAGTCAGTCCTAATGCCCACCAGCCTTAGTCTTGCTGTTCCATGACTGTCATTATGTTAAATTTGTCTGTAGGCTCCAAGGCTTTGAAGGTGGATGCTGAAGGATATTATGTTGTGTATAGATTACCCCTTGAGTTTCTTTGATAGCCTGAGTTGAGGCCCCCCTTTTGTCTCATGCTTAATGGTCCTTCTGTTGGGTTTGTGTGGAACATGGCAGAGATGACCCCTTTTTTCGTCAGTATGCAGCTTATACATGCATATGTTGAGGGATCCAGGGGCTCATGGATACATGTTTTTTGAGAGTACTTAAATATAAATGGACTCACGGTGTGGTCTGGTAAATTAGACCTGACCTCAGAGGTGCTACAACTCTTAAAGAAGTGCTTGCAGAAATATAAGCATAGCTTGAGTTCCCTACTTTTGTTTGTTTGTTTGTCTATAAAACGTCTGTAATCAAGAAGTAGAAGTCTGCATATGACCATCACTGGCAGATTTTTTGTGTTTGTTGACAAATACTTATTGTTTGGAAGAGTGGCTTTTGTTTGTTAAACTCAGACCAATGTAACTGTTTACCATGGCTTCAGTTCTTAGACTTGCACGCTGCATATCAATAATATTTTTCCTTCCTTTTGTGTTATGAAATCAGATATACTATTGAGATGTGTGAGAGGGTCATGGGAGGCTGATGGGGCCACATTCTCCACTAGATGTTTGGGGAAGAACACATTACAGGTGACTGGCAGTTTGTTTTGTAAACATCTTTACTAAATTATCACTTAAGACATAGGTACACATAATATTGTTTGCCTTCTTTATTACAGTGTTCAGTACTTCAGTTACAGTTGGTTTAGGTTACGGTTTCCAGTTTCTAGCAATTTCTTTTTGGTAGCTGGTAGCTTTAAACTCAAATAATTCAAATTATGTGCCCTAGCTCAAGAGGATAATTTCCTTAGTTACAGCCATTTGCTCCTCCCTCATTTTTAGGAGAGTAATCCATAGGGATTTTTTTTAAAAACCTGACAGATCATTGCACTCCTTAAAACAAATGTTCTCAGTTATCCAAGTCTGCTTGAGGTATAAAAGTACCTATGCAAACACTTTCATGCAAAAATACTAAACCTTCTCATCTTCGTTGCTTACATGTGAGCCACAGAGATGTTCTTCTTCTAAGGTTCCTTTGTAAATTGCCTTTGCAGTCTGTCCTCCCATAACCTTTAATTGAGTCCTGTATATAATTATAATGCAATATTTTATATGCCCTACAAATTATCCCCTTTTTAACAGCAGCTTCTGTTCTAGACATGGCTAAAACTATACCCGAACTGGTCTTTACTTGACAGTCTCCTATCCCTTTCTCTTTCATTATAGTTTGAGATCAGTCCCTGGTAGGTAAGCAGGTGATGGCAGTTTGATGCTGGAGAAGGAGAATGCTAAGTAATCAGAACGGATGACTGTATCATTTTATATTGTGTCTCATAAGTCTCAAAAGTGTTTTAAGGTATTAATATTTTAGCTATGATTTTCTATTTTATTGCTGACTGAAGGTTACTGGAATGCACTGGCTATTGTAAATAGTTTCTGTCTTGAAGAAAGGTTATAATTAAATCAAAGTGGCTTCATCCTATACAGTGTAAATACCGTGCCAGATTCATGAATGGCTAATTTCTGTTGTGCTATCTTGTGCGCATCACAGATAGTTCACTGTTTTGTATTCATTGATCAGCTGTACACATCGTGTAGAGCCGCCAAACAAAGGTAAACAGCACAGTATGCTAATGAAACCATAAGCAGCTGAATTACATGCTAATTAACTAATCTAAGATGTCAGAGCCATTCAAGAAGCTGCAAAGTAACCATGTAGAGATGGTGTCTCCCTTCGCCATGAACACCAAAATGTAGTGTAATACAGCCACTGTCACATTTAGAAAAAAAAAACAATGTTAGGGGCTGCTGCTGCTTTCTTGCATGTGTCTGTGTAACAGATTTACATTTGTGCTGCTGATGTTGCTTATAGACCTCATCCAAGGAGAAGAAGTGTGTTCAGCCCCCGTTTAACATATCGTGAACTGCATGATATTGAAATAGTAGAGTGATACAGGGTTGATAGGGAAACACTACAGGAACTCTGCAACCTCTGCCGCCCTCACCTCAGACCCAGGAGAAATCAAGGAGAACCTATACCAGTAGAAAACAGGGTATGTGTAGCATTAAGGATATTAGCTACTGGTACATTTCAAGACCCACAGGGGATATACTAGGGGTATCACAGTCCTCAGTCTCCAGAAGATTCCACCAGTATCTTAATGGTGTTCTACAACATGCAAGGGAGTGCATCTGTTTTCCATACGCACCAAAGGAGAGAGCAAAAACAATGCAGGAATTCTATGCTATAGCACACTTCCCTGAAATCTAGGGGCCATAGACTGCACTCGAATAGAAATAAAAGGCCCCATCTGGGTAACAGGGAAAGACATACATCAGCAGGAAGGGATTCCACTTAATCAACTGCCAGATTGTCTGTAATGCCTGAGGTATCATCCTTAGTGTCTGTACATTCAGCGTTACCATTATTCTCACATATGGCACATCTCTTGGCTGTACACAAGGTTTACTAGGGGACGATGTTCTACAAGAGCATCTCCTGGGTGATACAGGTTATGCAGTGGAACCATGACTCATGACACCCATCAGAAATGCATACACACCGACAGAGGAAGGATACAACTATACCTACGCTTAAACTAAAAACATGATAGAGCATGTGTTTAGCATGCTGAAGTCATGGTTTCACTGTCTAGACACATCAGGGGGTGCCCTGCAATGTGACACAGGTACCTGTGCAGAAATTCTCTATCTGTGTCATGTTGTGCAGTGTTACCTTGAGGAAACAGCCGCAACACTGGCAGCAAGGGCCAGGACCACACATTCCTGTACCACAAGCAGGGGCAGCACCTGCAGACCTGCAGCACATACAGATGAGGATTTTAAGGGAAAACCTCCAGTTGCAGAGGTAACAGGCAGACATAGGTATGAACAATATGCCCTTGCTCTGGCTAAGAGGCAAAGGATAGCGCACATGCTCACCATCTAAGACTCAAAGGTCAGCAGACACCCTCAGCAACTAAGAGGCAAATGACACCACACAAACTCACCAGAGAAGGAATACACGTAACAATCTAAGCACATATAAGTATTAAAAGTGATGCCATCTGGTGTCCACAGACTTTACTTACCCATGCATTGTCTAAGTACAGATAATATCAGAGACGGCCCTAAAGCACATGATCCAGAGACTCCCCATACTCTGGAATAGACTGCCCATACATGTCAAGCAGAGCGCCTCCTTGGCCCTCTTCAAAAGGAACCTTGACGATTGGATGGGAGATAGGAAATTCAACCTGGGGATCACGTCAGTCACCCTGCTAGACAGGGGACCAGGGAAGTAAATATTGTGGGAAGAAATATCCAGGGAATTGTTATGGTTAGGCTTGTATAGGCCCTAGGGCTGATAGCCTAGTACCAAACTATGAATCTATGACTCATAACTGCAGTAATGTCAAGGTAAGTGTGGAACCTGTAGTATAAAAACAAATGTGTGAGAAGATAAACTACCTGCATATTGTCAGTGTCATACCTATCCACTGTGTACATCAGACATATATGCAACCCTAAGTCAAACCCAAATGAACAAAGCCTATGGCTCAGTCATCATCATTCTCACAGGGTGGAGGGGGTACATTAGGCCAAGGGTGACACCAAAGACACATGGATGCCAGCTCTCCATCAGCAGGCGCAGACACTGCCCGATCCATTGTTTCACTCATCTTATCCAATGAGTCACCCACACTGTTGAGTCAGTCAGGCAGTAGCAAATGATAACACAATACTGTAAAATAACCATACTGACTTGGACAGCACAGCAAGAAGTGACATATGTGCAATATACCAGTAGTGAAATTTTAAAATTGCATACATCACAAAATTCTTTTACTCCATTGCATATTGAGGTACATTCAAAATGTGAATACATAAGCAGTTTGTGTGGAGGGCAAACATAACTTTTGCAGAATAATCTCCTGCAAGTAACTAGCAATAATGTTATGTCTGTATCCAATAATTCTGCCCTCCTTCTACTTCCATAGCTACACCATTACCTTTCTATTGTGTAGATTCAGCCCTCTGAACACTGTGAAGATGCAAATGAGGAGTGACATCATTAGCATTCCTGAATGCCAAAAAAATCATTTGGTGTATTGGATGTAAACCTGGTGTAGGTATCTACATGATTGCATGCACATATCCTAGGACTGCAGGAAGGAGCAATCACAATGGTTAGCTGCTAATGGCTTACAGCTGTTTCTGATTGTTCTGCCTACAACAATAAGCAATACTGATGTGACTGTTCTCTCTGAAGTGTTTGTATCTTGCAGAGTAGGCCTACTAGTAAAGTATTTTATTTACTGCAAATACGGGAGGTTGTTAGCACTCTGGACAGTACTGAGTAAAGAACATCCACCTGTTATTCAGCTTTCTCTGGGGAACAAGATATAAGTGCACTGGCTTTAAAGACAGAAACACATGATCCAGGGTTCAGATCCATATAACACCCATTTTTACAGAGGGTGTCAGAATGCAATGTCTAACAATGCTTTAATTGGGAAGGTAACACTACATATAAATGGCTATTATAAGTATGTTTATTTCAAGAAATCTCATTAATGCTTTGATAAATATTTTTGTAAGTAGCATATCTCATTAATGATTTCATTATGAAACACAGTTGACTGTGTATGTAATTGTTTAAGCAGGATAATTATGCTAATGAATTAAAATGCACTTGCATCTGTACGATGGGCCGACTACTTAAGTGAAAATCAACTTCTCTCCCCATGTAGCCTACATGTTTAGGAGAGTATGTGTAGTGAAGTATGTATGTGTGTGTGTAAGTCCATCCTTCTGACATACATTCAAAAACAATAATAATGACTTTTTTGGGGGGAATACATTTCATAACACCTGCTGAAGTCACACACATACAGGCCTATCTGATGTATATTTCCATTCGTACTGAATGCAGACTATCTGTAATAAACATATCTGAAAGGGAGTTCTGCTGTAGCACTGACAAATAATCACCTTGCCTGAAATGTATGCATTATTTCTTCCTCAGGTTTGCTTCCCACATTGGTCAGCTAACTTTTTACAGTGTGTAATTCCATAATGTTTTGCATCAAGTCAGCCTATTTAACCTTCAAAACCCCAAGGATAACAATCAAAACCAGTGAGCCTGTCAGTGTTGACCATCTGAAAAATAATTAATAGGTTGAGCATCAAACATGGCAAATCTCACTGCCATGTTTCACACTTTCACTGTTGTTTAATAAAATATCTTTTTCTTTGTTTGCAAATGTCTTTCTGTGCTTTCTATCATGCAAATACAGTGCGTCTTCGCCTCTGCTTGTCCCCCCATTTTACCACTCACTCATCAACCCAATTTTCACACATTTAATCTGGTCAAAAATAGAATCAGATACAACACACACAGCTTGAAATGGCCCATAAGAAGGTCTTCAGTTTCTTTTCACAGCCTTTGAGCAGAGTTTGGCAATAAGCACCAGTGGTGAGTGATGGGAGTGGCTGTTCATGTCTTATGGCAAAATCTGGTCAGTTGTTACCATCACCTTCAGTGGACTGGTTATCCTCGTGAAAGGCACTTAAACAAGCTGCGCTATCAGAATACAGAGTAAAGGAAGTTGCTGGCAATAGCTTATCTAGCTAAATGCAACATCCTCTGTGGAGTGTTGACATAAATCAGTTGTCCGAAGGTTCATTTTTGATCATAGTATCAAGAGTTTGATTCCAGGTGTTTTTCACAGTATTTTGTACTGTGGTGTACTTCTATGTTATATTTCATGACACACCACAGCACTGACACTTACAAATGATGTGCAACCACATATAGCCCTCCTGCATTGAAACATTAAGCATTGATCCATATTGACAGTCCACATTGCCCATGCATGAGCACATACCACTGCTAATATCAGTACCATTCATTAAGGTTTACATACCATCATCATCATAACCTGATGATCCTGTCTTCCACATTTGTGTGTGTCTCATCTACACAAGACAGGTTGGTACATGTCACTTACAGTTCTGCAATATACATTAGTGGCAGCATATCTGACATGTCAGCTGCTCATATATATATTCTTGATCATAACATTGCACTTATTCTGTCATGTCAACAAATATGGATTTGCAGAAAACCTTTAACATCACAATATTGTCTCTGAAACAGACTAAGAAGCTAATAATATCTACTCTGCACTGTCAGAGCTTCAAACCCAGACTTCTTTGGTGGCACTTGCGTTAAGTACTGTGTCCTCTTGATTGTGTCAGTCGGTAGGGTGTTCTAATCTTACAGCAGTCAGCTTGTGTGTATGTGTGTGTCTGAGCAGCGTCTATGTTAAATCATCGAACCCTTAAAAAAGTAAATGATTTATCTAACCTATGTAAGCGAAAGCTTACAATCTCAAACGCTTAGAACAGCGATTTTTTTTCCAAGGGAAAAAATCGCTGTTCCACAAAAAAAAAATTTTTAAACATTACATAAAGTGGGAGGCTTTTCCCCCACACCCTCCCTACTTAAATATACTAACTCTGAGATTGCACTACAGTGACAAAAACAGCAAAGTAACAGAAGCGGCTAAGCAGTTTCTTTCCCAGGGACACTCTAAATTGGCCCCAGGTGTGAGTGTGTGCGTGTCTTCTGTGGAAGGTTGGGTGCCAGGCTGGCAACTCGACACTGTAAAACTCCACTGCCAGTCATTAGCGGACAGATGATCCACTGTGGCGACCCCTAACCAGGAAAAAGCCGAAAGAAGAAGAAGTTTTTATTTCTTTTTGTTTACCGGGGTACTGTATTGATCAAAACTGATCGATGGCAGGCACAGCCAGGGTGAAAAGTAATTAAAAAAAATTAATTTTAGACTATTAACAGGCTAAGTACAAAGACTAATAAAATGAGTGGGTCTATATTAGATCACAGACCGCTTAAAAAAGCGAACATTAATCGACCCTATGTAAGCGAAAGCTTACAATTTCGAACTGTCAGAACAGAAATTTTTTTTCCTAGGGAAAATAATCGCTGTTCCAAAACACATACACACAACACAAGCACACCAAACAAACAACAATCCACACACATACACCTAAAATCTTACACCTAACCCTACACTAAACTATACACACACCACTAACTATCCACTTACCTTAACCCAAACCCTAACCCTAAGGTCCGTCACTATCTTACACTCACCTCACCCGCTCCCTAACTCACCTAACCCGCCCTAACCCTCACGTCCACACAATCGCACACATACCTAACCCGCGCCCTAACCCTCACGTCCACACAATTGCACACTTACCTGAACCCGACCCGTAACTTTCCACCACAGCGCTGAAAATACCGAAGGAACAGAAACGGACAACCAAATTCTTTCCCTAGGAAGAAAATGTGGTTTTCTGTTGCTTCGATATTTTAATCGTTCGCTGCATAGGGTTCAATATTAGAATATTCGAAGGTTTGAAACCTTGATGTTCTAATAGAGACCCAAATGAGCAGTTAGTTATTTAACTAACAGGAGATAAGGATATAAATGTTGCAGAAAACTTTTATGTAGGAATTAATCAACATATTATGTAGGATTCCAAAAACTGAACATATTTACACTATGTATACACTGAACTGAGAAGCCACAGGAATCAAAATACATTATTTGAATTATGTACAATAAAATTAGAGGTCAAAAAAGGGAGTTGGTGGAGGACAGCACAAGATGAAACAGAGACAAGTGAAAGTAATGGGGGATAGGTGACATGGTTCATAGATTAGTACTAAGCTAACTGCCCTTGCGAGCCATTTTAAGCCTAGCCAATTATCCCTTGTGAGACTTAAACCCTGCACCTTGTGTTTGCAATGCAAACACCTTAACTATTAGGCCACCCTCCCAACCCTGGCATCAGTGAAGCAGATATATTGGGCTTGTTTCTAAAGAAAGTTTTTGAGTTAAGGCCCTTTGTTACCCCTCCCAATTTTTTCTAGTAGGGGAACTTAGCCCAAGTAGTAAAAATGTACCATTTATTCCTCACCTACAGAAATAAGATATAGTTGCAAGACAAACATCAATGTTGCTTGTGCTATTGAGAAAAGGGCAAAGTAGCTTTTAAGGGTCATATTTTTGGCAAGTTCACAAATGCCACACTTAAACAGTGCAGTCAGTTTTGGGTGTATGTTTTGGAGAAAACGCTTTCAAGATAGGAAGAACCAAAACTTTCAAACTCTTCAGTGTCAGTTCAGTCAATATCAGTTGAACCCCCAATTTAAGGAACACAGGGTTCATAAAAACTCCATGCTTAGGCAAGATTTTGTATCGCTACAGTCTATGAACCTAAAGCACTATATCAGGGCTGGTCCAAACCAATTGTTCCAAAAGTAGTAATATTTTTTAATCCAAATCTGACTTTTATTCAGTGGTACATTTATCCAAAGCTCATAGTATTTCAGATCTCATGCGGTAACAAAAAGTATCTGATGTACTGCTGCCCAAGCCAGCTATACCTAGAGTAACCCCCCCCCCCCGACACACTTCTTCTCAAAAATGCTATTATGACAGATTGGCAGTGGCTCTGTTGAGGGTAAAGACATCACTCTCTACTGCCCCTTCTCCTATTTGTTTTGCTGTGGATAGGACTACTTCAACTGTATTTTCCTTTTGTATTCATATCCCCAAACATTTCCATTACAGTCCCTATATCTTTGATTTTTAGGTTGATAGCATTAGTTCTGTTACTGCCGATGCCCAGGTGTGAAGTGCCCTTGTTGGCACTCAGTGTTTCAGTATTGATGGGTCTGCCATCAAGTAGTCCACTGGCATCATTTTTTTACAGCATTATTGCTGGCATCACTGATCTTCTTGACCCTGCTGCCATGTCCCAGTACCTCAGTGGTAGTGTTAGTGCTGGGTCCTTCATGTTGACTTGAGTTGACACCAGGGCTCATGATGGTTGGTTAACCATATTGAGTTGGATGATAACTTGCAAACAATTTTGTAATGGATTTCTCCATTGTCTTTTACTACCTCAGTACCAGTACCTCCTATGTCTGCAGTGCAGTCTGTTGCTGAGTGCTCCACCATGCCATTCTCCATTGTCTTTTACTACGTCAGTACCAGTACCTCCTATGTCTGCAGTGCAGTCTGTTGCTGAGTGCTCCACCATGCCATCTGTTACACAGCAGGAAGGATTGGCCCAAGGCCTTTTGCAGCTTCCTTCTGTGACATGGCCATTAGTTGCATGTCTTCCTCTTCTTTGGCCTCCCCATCTCCAGATGCCATAGAAGGCATCTTGTAAGAGGAAGCATGTAGGCATCCCTGTGGAGTCTCCCACCCCTAATGTTAGTGATGGGGAGGATGGAGAATCCCTAACATTCCCTTTGAAGACCCCAAGCTTGGGGAGATTTTTAGATATGATGAGATAAAGTATAGCTTACTGAACATATGTCCTCCCTGGCAGAGGATGCTGCAGAAGTCTTTTGTTCCAACCAGTAGTCATCCTGCGTAGCCCCTCCATTGGTAATCCTGTTTGAAGTGGCCATTAGTATGGTTTGGACCAGCCCTGATATAGTGCCTTCAGTGCCCACTAAGACTGACCAGATCCTCTGGACCTCTAGAGAATGGTCAATGACTACCTAGCCTGACATTTTAGTTTGAGTAGCTGCTGTTAAAAAGACCCAGCCCTCTAAAGTTCATCAGCCCATTCTCCAGATAAGGAGTTCAAGATGATGATGATATCCTTTCTTGTTCATACTCTGGAATTCCAGTGAGACACAGTTGAGAGTGCAGCAGTCACTAGCACATTTTCTTGGTGTGGTTGTCAAGGATAAACTGTTGTCACGATCTGCTACTTTTTATAGCATATCAAACCTTATGATGAGGCTTGCATTAAATGCTACCAGTGGTTCAACCAAGGCTTGAGGCTCTTCTGTTGCTGTTTGCTAGTATGAGTGACAGTTTTATGCTGAGGATGTGTAAGTGACATGAACACCTTTTACTTTGCATGTCCGAGATGAATGTCAAGGCAAACCTCAGAAATTTAGAGAAGGAGAGCAAAACCTTCTCTGTTGTTGACATTGTCACCTTATCACTTCTTTTCTAGGCAGCAGAAAAGCCACTAGCAGATGTGATTCAGGCATGATGCACAGCAGAAGAACCAAGAACAACCTGTGAAGAGCACTGGTCCTCATTGTAGCATCTAGAATGTTGTGCTTTCAGCAAAAATGGGTCCTTAGCTTTCAACAGATGATCCCAGTATGCCTATGGGTAATTGGCAACAAAGGTTCCAGAGCCCTTGCTTTACTGTCCCATTCTGGAGACATTTGGAGGCCATCATCTCTCCACCTTCCTGCTAGCTGTTACCAAGGGCAGGTGGATTTGTGCAGTATTATCCAGAAGTTAAGATTCCCTTCCTCATTTGGCCATATCCACACTCATTACCACTGCCCAGCATCCCACCCATCTCAAACATATTACAAAAAGGGATACATTTAGCCCTGTACTAAAAGAGCCATCCAAAAGTTCTCACCAGATGAGAACGTGTCAGGATATTGCTCAAGATTTAATTTAATCTCAAAGTAAACCAAGGACCTAAGGCTTATACTAGAATTAAGTGTCCTAAACACCTTTATTCTAGAATAATTTTTCTAATGGTTGCTATGCATTTAGTCTGTCTGTGCTTATGCAGAGGCAATTGGATAGGCTGTTTGGTCCTGCAGGATGCCTTCCTCAATGGCAAGATCACCAAAAAACTCCAGGAGAGTTTGTCATGTTCATGTAGAATATAGTCACTACCACTTCAAGGCACTTCAATTTGGCCTCACCGTAACCTCCATGATTTTCACAAAATGCATATCTGTATTGACCAGCCAAAAGCTGCAGGGAGCCAAGATTTTTCCCTTACTTGTATGGCTGTCTGTTAGCTGCTTAATCTCTTCCGAACCGTGTTTCAGCTTGGGTGGGTGTGGTCCTTTCCAGTTACTCCACTCTGTGAAAACAACTGTAAACATTTTTAAGGCCCAGTAAAATCCATATCAGCTGTTCACTTTTGTAGACTAGAATCTGGATGCATTCAACACCCTGGGCCTCATGGCACCAGACATTTCATTGGCCTGACATGCCAGATATCACAAAGAATAATGTGATGAACCATAAGAGTTTAGTAGATCCATTTGTCAGATTCCATGTTGTATCTTGTGAGGATTTCCAAAGCTTGCAAAAAGCAGTTATAGTCTTGTATGTGTCTGGCCAACGTGACAGACAATCGTTCCAGATACCCACTCTCTTGGCATCAGTCACCACAGATGTCAGTCCTTTGGTGGGGAGCATTATGAGGAGTAGAGAGTTCAAAGTGTCTGTGAAATGCAGAGGCAAGTCAGTCTGTCAGCCTGCTAGAGATAAAGGTAGTCCTTACTCTTCAAACCTTTAGGACTTCCTGCCCATGCTATTATAGCCACCCACTCTGACAGTGTGGTTTTGGCATGGTACATCATCAAGGAGTGACTGTTACCTATTTTGTCAAGAGGCCGTGAGAGTTTTGGCATGGGCTTTGTCATCTCTTTGCTTTCTAGTGCACAAGCAGCCAGCTTGCTAGTTGACTGAATCAGCCGTTGTCTGTTGATGCCTCACTAGTGGTCTCTCAAGTCTTTGACACTGAAGCTTTTTCCAGCAGTGAGGCAAGCAGTGCTGTAACCATTCTGGTTTTTCAGCCAAAGCCTAATGCAGTTTATTCTTGACTGGAGGGGAATTTCAGCTCAGGGATTCTCTAGTCCAGAAATGGCCTCTTTGATTCCTTTATGCTTTCTTTCCATTTCCTCTTATGATGACGTCCATACAGAAAGTCAGGCAATACAAGTCATTGTTTTTCATAATTCCATACTTGCCTTGCAAAATATGGCTTCCACTACATATTCATCACCTATTAGTGCAAAACTTTACAAATGCATTCTTTGTAGACCCTCCTGTGTCACCCATCAGGCAAGCCATACACAGGCATTCATTTCTTTCACTTAACTGCAAGGTTTCTCCATTTCCACTAATGACTAACAACCATCCTTCCCTTCTTAAGTGGTACAGATAAATTTCCTCTTCTCAGAAGCCAAGCATGGGTACAACAAGTAGAGGTGTTTTTCCATCTAAGCCACCTCAAAAGATGTGGATCCCCTTTCTGCTTCCATTCTACCTTTTCTGTAGTATTTAGCCTAGATTTTCAATTTTACACTCAGTTTTCTGTTGAAGTCCACTTTCACCAGGGAGCTAACACCTTGTCTTTGGCTTCTTTGAAGGTCTGCAAAGCCTTCTTCAAGGCAGCATTCCTGTTGAGACCACAGTTAAGGGACCTTTTTCCATCATGGGATTTGCGCTTTGAGGAAAAACTGACTTCCTCCATTCAAGCGTGTAGTATTTGCAGAATTAAAATTCCCGTCTTGGAAGACACTGTTTCTGGTTGGCATCACCATGTCCAGGAAGGTTTCAGAATTACAGGCTAAATCAGTCGAGCCTACTTATTTAGTCTTCCACAATTACAGACTTAACCTTTATACATATCCTTTATGCCCAGAGTTGCTACAGAATCCATCTCAGTTAGTGTATTCATCTTTCCATTCCTTTTCTGATTATTAAATTTATGGGGGATGTCATCCTCATTGTATGGATTTGCTCTGTCAGTTGCAAATCTGTACTGACAACATGAGACAAGACCTTTTGGAAAGTATTCAGTTAGTTCTTTCTTCAGTAATACACGTGGATGCAAAGTTTCAAAAGTCACCTTACTAAATGTCTCACTGATTGCTTTCAGTTTTGCTATGCCAAATGTAAGTCTTTTCCTTCCAATCCCCAGGCTTATTGTCCTGGAGTGGGTGCAACATGTCAAGTTTTTTTTTTTTCGAAATTCATGTATCATGTGATACTAGCGCAGCAGCTAATATTCTCTCAAAACTTTGCAAGGCGGTATAAACTGGAAATATTGTTCAGGTGCTGTTATTGCTTTGGAGCTGTTGTTATAAGGGGTATGTTCCCACAGGGTTCACCGCTCATGGGAATTAACCTGTGACTTTGTTCTACTAACTGATGATGGATATCTTTCTACCAAATGGGAAAAGGTAGGTACTTTGCTATACCTATATACTTGAAGAGCAGTTCCATCCTCTGTAATATACACAGCCTTCTTCCCCTTCTTTTGGTGTACTAGGTTTACAGCCGGTGAAGTAGGCATTTAACTGCTTTGAATGGTTCCCACAGATCTGGAGAGGAATGGCACTGCAGTGCAATATGAGAGGTGGAAATGGTTTGGAAGCCTCGGAGTTTTATACTCCGTATTATCCTAATTCCTGTTAGTCTTAACTGTGCAGGCGTTGAGGATGGACCTGTTCTTTCGGATCTGTTATAGAAAATACATAACTTTTATATATTTGTGTATATCTCTAAATTTCATATTTTTAAGATATTACTTTTTAATCTCAAAATTTAATCTTTATGTTATTGGATAAAGAATTGGCTTGTTGAAAGTGAATAGAGGCTCAGGGATGGTGACAAAATTGATGGTTTTAATATTTGCTTGTAGTATTCTGCAGTGGTCATGCTTATAGCCTCATCTTTTTAAATTATCCATGGAAGACATAAAAGTAAAGAGAAAATGCATTCTGTTAAAAATGGTAATGAACTTCAATTAGATTAAGTTATAATTAATACATAGGACCAAAGTGATTTTTAGATGATACTATACCAGATTAGTAAATGGGCATATTTTGTCTCAGCCCTACACCTCCTGGGTTACTCCGCCCTTCGATGAACTAATGGAACTGGTCGCTCAAAGGGTGTGGGAGTCCCCTGACACCATGGAACCAGTCCCTCGGAGGCCCAATAAATTCATCACTGCCCCTCAAGAGAAATCGTTCCTCACCAAAGG
Source organism: Protopterus annectens (assembly GCF_019279795.1). Lineage (NCBI taxonomy): Eukaryota > Metazoa > Chordata > Ceratodontiformes > Protopteridae > Protopterus > Protopterus annectens. The sequence goes on from NC_056746.1 coordinate 340,897,907, forward strand.
AGTCCCTGTTGATGCCATGGTGGTGGTGGCGGCCACCAATAAAGAGATTTCAGAGACTTCTTTTACTGTCCATCCTCCTAATAAGGATTCTAGGACGATGGACAGATACGGGAAATGCATTTTTAGTTCTGCAACATTTGCCATGAGATCGCTTAACTACTTGACCCATTTTACTCCCCTTCAATGAGATCTCCTTCAAGAACTCGGAGATACTCTAAAGGGTAACACAGATGAGGCTATTTCGGAAAAGGTTACAACTCAGCTTTCTACCCTTAATTCCGTTGTCAACTCATCCATGCGGCTCATTTCCTGTGCAGCCGAGGGATCGAATCGAGCAGCAGGTTCAGCGGTTGCTCTGCGGCGACAGTCCTGGATGCGTTTGTGCTCCTTTGCGGAAGCCTTCAAGTCTTCCTTTGTCAATACCCCGTTTGATGGCTCTTCATTGTTTGGGCCTAAAGTCAAGGAGACCCTAACTAGGTCTGAGCAGGAAGGAAAGACTCTGTCTGCCATAGGAGTCCGTTTTTCCACCCCTACTAGATCATACCCCAAAGGGCAAAAAGGTGGAAAAATGTGGTTCCAGAAGTCCCAAGGAGCTTTCCAGAACACACGTAGTGAACCCCCCCCTTCAGGGGCAGAGGAGGGGGCAATAATGGAAGACCCCATTTTGGCGACAGAGGGGGTCCACAGAACTAGGGTAACAGGGAGCAGTTTCCTGACAAGCCCTATCAGTGCTCCTGAGAGGAGGCCCGACTGTCCTACTCTGGAGGCAGTCGGGGGTCGCTTGGCTTTGTACCCAGATGCCTGGCTAGGAATTACATCAGATTCTTGGGTACAAAACATAGATGTTCATCGTGTTTCACTTTTGCAGTCATTACACTTGGGTTATCCTGCTGGCAGGCTACCCGCAGTCGGCCTGAATTCCAAAGTTCTGGTCCGGCGTCGGTTGCTATCGCCTCTTCCCTGACGTCAGTACGCCAGGGGTATAAAAGATGCAGCCAACGCCATTTTCTTCAGTCTTTCTTGCCGCGCGGTGCCCGAAGCAAAAGCAGTTCGCAAGTGCCGGTCGTCCGACTCCTGAAATTTTCAAAATTGAATTTCAGATCCAAAGTCTTCAATAAAGCTAAGTACCCCATTGGAGAAATTTTTTCTTGCTCCAGACCGATGTCAGAAAAAGTTAACAATTGTATTTCTTGTGGGAAGCAAATACCTCATAAGGATTTTCATTCTTACTGTATTCCTTGTTTAGGCCCTGATCACAACGTTGCTAGCTGTCGGTTTTGTGCTAGATTTAACCAATGCACTATTAAGCGTCGGTACGATTTTGCATTTCATTACTTTGGCCGTAGGTTTAACTACATAATACCGTCGGAACAGCTGACGACCGGAGTTCATAAAAACCGCAAGGATAAAGAAAAGGACAGACTTCCGAGGTCCAAAACCGCCGATGAAGCCTCCTCTAGGCCGTTCGCCGGTTCTCAGTGAGGTTCTTTCGCAGCCCCTGACACCCGCTACCTCAGAGCCACAGGCCGCCTCCAACTCCCATGTGGAGACAACTAGGCCTCTGGATACTCAAGGTATTGGGCCCTCGGAAACGAATCCCTCAGATGGGTCCGGAGCTGCTGAGCAGGCATCGGCTTCTGAGGGTGTTTTCAGACCTACACAGCTTTATATCAAGCCAACTTCAGCATCCAAGACGAAGACTAAAACAAAACTAAAAAAAACACAATCCCAGGAAGTGTCTGTCCGCTCACCTTGAATAAAAGCACCATGCAATATTCGAAGCACAAGGATGTAATCCAAACATAAAAAAGTTTATTCCACGTTCTTCGATTCAGCAATATAATGACCTCCAAAAATCAACAGTGAAGTAAGCGCTTTTGTTTGTAACCATAACAGACTTTATCAAACTCTTATGGTTACAGACAAAAGCGCTTACTTCACTGTTGATTTTTCGAGGTCATTATATTAGCTGTGGAATTCAGTTAAAGAATGGTGGAATAAACTTTTTTATGTTTGGATTACATCCTTGTGCTTGGAATATTCTATGGTGCTTTTATTCAAGGTGAGCGGACAGACACTTCCTGGGATTGTGTTTTTTTAGTTTGTTTTTTATCTACAATCCTGGTGCTCGAGTTTCTTACAAAGACTAAAACAGTTTTAAAGACAAGGAAACATGTACAGCATTCTCCAGGACAGACTTCCATGCCTAAGAAACAGATACTTAAAATGGCCGAAGACCTAATTACTTTGATCAGGGGTTCCCATCCCCCTCCTGATAAGAGGCCTAGGCAAGACACTGAATATGATTCCTCTGATCAGGTTTCCATTTCCTCTGCCTACTCTTCAGAGCAGGGATATTTTATTCCTCCCTATGAGGATTCTGATGCTGAAGAATCTATTCCTTCAGCTTCTCCTCCTGAGGATTATTCCTTTGGGGAAACCCTGCATACCATGAGGTAACATTTCTACTGGGAGAGCCAAGATTACTCAGAATCTAAGAAAAGGCTCAGGGACTTTCTTCTACTACCTCAGCACAGACCTCTTGCTTATTCCACCTGTTCTTGACATTGTAGATGTATTTTCAGACTCTTTACCTCCTGCACCTGTTAAGCCAGACAGATACTACAGGGTTCCAGATTCTCATACATTTCTATACAAAAACCCTGCTGCTGACCCAGAAACTATATCTCAGGGTCCCAAAGGGATCAAGGCCTCTACTTCAAAAAATCCTGTCCCCTCAGATAGGGATTCAAGGGCATTGGACAGATGGGGGAAAAAGTTTACACTTCTGCTACCTTGGCTGTAAGGGCTTTAAATTGTCAGTTTCATATGCTTAAATATCAGCAATACTTAATGTCACTGTTAAAACAGAAAATGTTGACAAATTCTGAATGCTCTGAGAACAAGGAAATGCAGGATTTATTGCATGCAGCTGAACAAGTGGGAAAGCATACTTTGCAATGTGATTTTGATTCACTGGAGGCCTCTTGCAGGGCCGCAGTTACAGGTTCTGTCATTAGAAGGCATGCTTGGTTAAAGGAACAGAATCTGCCTGATCATGTTAAAGCAAAATTATTGGATGCTCCATTACAGCATGATACTTTGTTTGGTGTTAAGGCAGAAGAGGTGTTGAAGAAAATGGAGGATAAAGCTAAATCAATGCAGACAGTAAAGGATTTCTTACAGGTACAGCCACCCAGATTTAGCAGGAACTGGCCTTCTAAGAATTGGTCCTTTCCAGTGTCAGACAGGCCACAAAGAGGCAGATACAGATGCCCTAGAGGCAGACAACAGCCCCAGGGCTCATACAGGCCCAAACAATGGGGTGCTTCTACAACCAAAAGCGGAGAAGACAAATCACAGCCTTATAGGAAACAGTCCCAATGACTTCTCTCTGCCAATGCCAAGCACTTATCTTTTGGCAGCACCCTTAGGGGGAAAGCTAGCACTTTTTTTTACAAAGTTGGCACCTGATCACCCAGGACAAATGGGTCTTAAATATAGTCTCTCAGGGCTACAGGTTCCACTTTCACACCCTTCCAAAGGCAAAAGGTATGCCAGACCTGCCACACAATCAATGGGCAGAGGCAAAAAAACAAGTTTCATCTCTCATGGATATGAGGGATATTCAGCCAGTGCCACAACAAGAGCAGGGACAAGGATTTTACTCAAGACTTTTCTTAGTACCAAGAAAGGACAAAGTCTGGAGACCAATTCTGGATCTGTCCATTCTAAATACTTTCCTGGACGTTCCAAAATTCAAAATGTTGACGCTGCAGCAGCGTCTGCCCATGCTGGGCAAGAGGGCTTGGCTTGTAACTTTGGACCTCAAAGAGGCATACCTGCAATTCCCAATCAGACAATCTTGCAGAAGATACCTCAGATTCATAGCTGGCTCAATGCACTACCAATTCTCTGCACTGCCCTTTGGCTTATCTACTGCGCCCAGGGTCTTCACAAAATGCCTGGCACCAGTAATTGCATTTTGCAGACAAAGAGGAATTCAAATATATCCCTACTTGGACGACTGCCTTATTCAAGCAGAGACCAAAGACATTCTACTAAAGCATCTGACGTTTGTAAAAAGATTACAATTTTGCCTAGGGTACACAGTAAACGAAAAAATAATCAAAACTAGTACCCTCTCAAGAGATAATATTCCTGGGTACAAGCTTAAATACAACTGCCCAGAAGGCTTATCTCACGCTAGACAAACAAAGGCAACTGACTTCTTAGTTCAAAAGCATGGCAACAAAGACCCAGTTATCTGCAAGAAAAATTCTGCAGGCTCTGGGCTACATGGCATCTTGCATTCTACTAATTCCATATGCAAGACTGCATATGGGGAAACTACAGTGGTATCTAAAAAGTGTTTGGACTCAACATTGCCACAGCCTGGAAACATTAATTACTCTCATTCCTTGCCTGCAACAGGAGTTTTGATGGTGGGCACAGGCCTGTCACCACAACAAGGGACAGCCATTCACTTTACCCACAACCAGGCAGACACTAACAACAGATGCATCAGATTATGCCTGAGGGGCACACATGGCAGGAAAATGTATTCAGGGCACATGGCCCACAAGCCAAATTCATCTTCATATCAATCAGAAAGAGATGCTAGCTGTACAGAATGCCCTGACAGCCTTCAAGGACCTATTTCATCCAGGACAACTGCTGATAAAGACGGACAATACTACAGTCATGTGGTACATAAACAAGCAAGGAGGCACACATTCCTACACCCTCTGCAGACAAGCCATGACTTTGTGGAACACAGCACTGACTTATCAAGTACACCTGCAAGCACAATTCCTGCCAGGAAAGACAAATACTTTGGCAGACGAACTAAGCAGAAACCTCATGGATCCTCACGAGTGGAAACTAGATCCACAAGTCTTCAGCATGATAACAGGGAAATGGGGATGCCCAGACATAGATCTGTTTGCCTCCCCTCACAACTGCCAGCTACAGAGATACTGCACTCAGACTTATCACAAACAAGCATGGAAAGTGGACGCCCTTTCATTCAGCTGGAAAGCCCTTATAGTATATGCCTTCCCTCCTCTGCCTCTCCTCCCCAAGGTACTCCTAAAGGTCAGACAAGAGATGCCAAAAATTATCCTGATTGCCCCAGACTGGCCATGCCAGCACTGGTACCCAATCCTAAAGAGCTTGTCTCAAAGCCCAGCCTGGACATTACCTCAAATTCCTCATTTGCTGAGCCAACAAAACAATCAGATCCTGCACACCCAACTCAGAACCCTAAATCTGGCTGCATGGTGGGTAATGTAACCATTCAGAACACACCTCTCTCTAAAGCAGTTATGGATGTTATTTTGGAGGCCAGGAGGCCCAGCACTAGAAAATCTTATGCAGAAAAATGGAAGAGATTCTGTGCTTGGAACCAGGCACAAGGAATTGACACGCTTGTACCAAACATTCCTCAGATTTTACAATACCTAACTGAGATACTGGACAAAGGCCTGTCCTTCTCATCCATTAAAATCCATGCTTCTGCCATTTCAGCTCTTTACAATACGGACCCACCTATTTTTTCTTATCCACTGCTAAGGCAGTATCTCAGAGAGGCCAAAAACATAACACTTCCAAGGAGAGCTCCAATACCTGCATGGGACCTCAATTTTGTCTTGGAAGAACTCACACTGCCTCCTTTTGAGCCAGCCAATACAGCTGAGATAAAATACTTATCATGGAAAACAGCCCTTCTCCTAGCAATAACTTCAGCAAGAAGAGTCTCAGAGTTACAGGCACTAATGGCTGTGGAACCTTTTATTATTTTCCATCCGGACAGGGTTTCTCTAAGGACAAACCCAACATTTATGCCTAAGGTAGTGTCCAGTGTGGCTCTTAACCAAACCATACATTTGCCTACCTTTTATCCAAACCCGCAGAATAAGGGGGAGAGACTTCTGCATTCTTTGGACATACACAGACAGCTACACTTTTACTTGGACAAAACTAAAGCTTTCAGAAAGACTGAGCAACTCTTAGTGGCATATGCTGCAGGATCGCAAGGAAAAGCTATTTCAAAGCAGACTATTTCCAAATGGATAGGCCACTGCATTTGTTTCTGCTATTCACAACATGGCAAATCCGTACCTAAGGGCATTAGGCCACATTCTACCAGAGCAGCAGCCACTTCAGCAGCCTTCCTCAGAGGAGTATCAACCAGGGACATTTTGGAGGCTACAACCTGGACTTCAGTGCACACTTTTACAAAGCACTACCACTTACCGCTTTACTCTAAATCCAGAGTAGGCTTTGCCACTGCAGTTCTGCAGGGCCTCATAGCCACTCCTAATTCTATTTAGGCCCAGCCACCCAACCTCAGCTTTGGGATTCAACCCAAGTGTAATGACTGCAACTGTGAAACACGATGAACATAGTACAGTTGTGTACCTACCATAAATGTAGATGTTCGAGTGTATTCACTGTTGCAGTCCAGGTTACCCTCCCACCATCCCCCTTTCATTGCTGGGACTTATCTGTACTTCTGTATTCTGTACAACCTATATGGTGTATTTGCTTGTAGATGAAGGTTATGCGCATGCTTTTTTATGATCAGAATTTTTTAGCCTACCCCTTTGGGGGCACCTGACATCTGGGGCAAGAAAAACTGAAGAAAATGGCATTGGCTGCATCTTTTATACCCCTGGCGCACTGACGTCAGGGAAGAGGCAACAGCAACCGACGCCGGACCAGGACTTTGGAATTCAGGCTGACTGCGGGTAGCCTGCCAGCAGGATAACCCAAGTGTAATGACTGCAACAGTGAATACACTTGAACATCTACATTTATGGTAAGCAGACAACTGTACTTTACCAGAGGTTACCTCATTCCCTTTGTAGAACTCCCGTTACCCACAAAAGGAATCCCAGATGTTCCAGCCAGTTTGAGGAATCAAGCAGTCACAGAAATCCAAAATCTGCTAGAAAAAGTCATCCGGCCAGTCCCGGCAGACCAGATAGGATCCGGAACTTACTCCAGATTCTTTTTAGTTCCAAAGAAAACAGTGGACTGGAGACCCATTTTAGACCTCGGCAAACTCAATACATTCGTTAAGAAGGAGAAGTTCTGGATGGTCACGTTTCAATCGATACTCCCGTTCCTGGGAACAGGCGATTAGATGTGCTCTTTAGATCTCAAGGATGCGTACTACCACATCAAAATGGCCAGACCATTCAGAGATCACCTGCTTTTCCGGCTGGGGGCCAGTCATTACCAATTTCGAGCTCTGCCCTTTGGTCTCACTACAGCCCCCAGAGTGTTCACCAAATGTATGGCAGTAGTTAGGCTCACCTGAGGCGCCTAGGATTCCAGGTGTTTCCATATCTGGACGACTGGCTCCTATCCGCCACCACCAGGCATCAACTCATTCAGTCCGGGGATCATACGATCAATCTCTGTTCTCGGTTAGGAACAACCATAAATTTTGAAAAATCTACTTTATTACCATCACAGCATATCTCATTTATCGGAGGAGACCTAGACACCACCACTGCCCTGGTCAGCTTACCTCTAGAAAGAGTCACCTCTCTAAGAAATCAGGTGTCATGCTTGTTACAAGAAAAGAAAGTACCTACCTCTCAGGTTTTAAAACTCTTAGGCACAATGGCAGCTTCTCTCATAGCAGTACCTCTGGGCCGGATGCACATGCGGATACTCCAGTGGTTGCTTTTCACCCTGTGGTCCTACCAACAGCTCCCGATGTCATTCAAGATTCTGTTGACAGATGCTTGCAAGAGAAACCTTCTCTGGTGGTGGTGACAGTAGGTCGACCATTTATATTACCCCCTCCAGTAGCCACGGTGATCACGGACGCTTCCCTGATAGGGTGGGGGGGGGTATTTCAGGAAAAGACTGCCCAAGGTACCTGGTCAGAGATGGAATGTCATTTGCACATCGACGTCCTGGAGTTGAGAGCAGTGCTTTTAGCGTTGCAGCACTTTCACGACTCTCTACCTCAGGGGACGATTGTGATTCAGACAGACAACATGTCGGTGGTCTGGTATATCAACAGACAGGGGGGAACCAAATCTTACCCCTTATGTCGAGAAGCTTTGAGGATTTGGAAGTGGGCTGTGTCACTGGGCGCTTTCTATTAGCAACGCACATCCCGGGGAAATCCAGTGTGATAGCAGACAAACTGAGCAGAGCGATTTTGTTACCACACGAGTGGTCTCTCAAAACAAAATGTGGCGGAAATGATATTCCGCAGATGGTGCCAGCCTTGCTGCGACCTTTTGCATCTCAGATGAATGCCAAATGCAGAAGCTGCTTTGCCCTGAACCCTCCACCGGGGTACAGTCCCAGGGATTCACTTGTGCACGATTGGCCCTTGGGTCTCCTTTATGCTTTTCCTCCAAACCCATTGATTCCCAGATTCTTGCTGAAAGCAAAGGGCTCGGGTAGGACAGTTATTCTGATAGCCCCTATTTGGCCTCGGCAGATATGGTTCCCTTTTCTTCATCAATACCAACTGGAAGAACCTTGGTTTCTGGACCCAGTGCCAGACCTTCTTATGCATTTGTCAGGAGTTCTTCACCCCTCTCTTCAGTCCCTCAAACTGACAGCTTGGCTGCTCCACTTCCCAACCTAGCCAGGTCATATAATTTGTCTTCCGCGGTGCAACATATTCTGGTTTCCTCTCATAAAGTCTCCACTAGGAAACTGTACAGTAGTAAATGGAAACGTTTTGTTTACTGGGCCTCTCAACGCGATATTGATCCCTATGTTGCCCCTCTCGATATGGTTCTGGAATTTCTCGCTACGATTTCTCAGGAAGGTGCTGCAGCGACCACTGTTAGAGTTCAATTGGCCACTATATCTAATTTTCACTTGGGGATTGAAGGATCTAATCTTATGTCACACACATTATGTAAAGCCTTTTTGAAAGGGACTCATCACCTAAGGCCACCCATCAGACAACCAGTTGCACCATGGAACCTAAATTTAATACTATCTCAGCTGATGCTTCCCCCCTTTGAGCCTGCATCCTCTTGCCCCTTGAAGTTCATGTCTTGGAAAACATTATTTTTGGTGGCTATTACTTCAGCTCTTAGAGTTTCTGAACTTCAAGCTCTTTCTATTAGGCCCCCTTACTTGGTATTTTTTTCTGATAGAGTGTCTCAGGACAAATCACACTTTTCTTCCGAAGGTCTGCTCCGAGACTAATCTGAATCAGTCTATTGAGTTGCCCACTTTTTTCAGACATCGTTCTAATAAAATGGAGTATATGCTACATAAACTTGATGTCCACAGACAATTGAGATTTTACTTGGACAGAACAAAGGATTTTAGAAAATCTGAACAGCTTTTTGTCTCTCACGCCGATAACAAAAAAGGGCTATCTGTGTCTAAAGTTACCTTGTCTAAATGGTTATCAGATTGCATAAAGTTTGCATACTCTTCAACTAATCAGACCTTAGAATACAAGGTGAAAGCTCATTCCACTAGGGCGGTATCCACATCTCTAGCTCACGCAGCTCATTTGCCTTTGGACACTATTTGTGCAGCCGCCACTTGGTCAAAACCACATACGTTTATCACTCATTACAAAGTGGACAGGGCCTCCAGGGACAGGGCTTCCTTTGGTTCCACTGTTCTCCGGAATGTACTCCCGTGAGCCACCCAGGGTTTGGGTGCTTGGGACACTACCCACGTGTAAGAACAAATGGCGAGATTGAATAACTTCACGTAAAGAAGTTATGTTCTTACCATAACGTTCCATGTGAGTTGTTCATCTCGCCTTTGTTCTTACATTTCCTCCCTCCATCCCCCTCCGGTTTCTTGAAGACCGGTTACGACTGGAGGTCTGGTTTGGCTTGTCTACTGTCCTTTACTTCTACCAGATTTCTTCCTGTGGTTAACTGTACATATATGCTTTATATATACACATATTGACATTTAGGGTATGTTAGGCTGTTCCTTTGTTGCTGGATTCAGCAAACTAGATATGAGGGTTAGTCAGAGAGCATCATGGGATAGGTACTGTGCCTCGAGCTACTGAAAGATCTTGAGCTTGGAAAGCGGCTGACTCGGAATCGATGGATCGGCTTCGTACCCACGTGTAAGAACAAAGGCGAGATGAACAACTCACATGGAACGTTATGGTAAGAACATAACTTCTTTTTTTTTTCCTTTCTGTAACTCACACTATATTTAAGTTACCCTGTCACATACTGACACAAATTCCAAGTGTATATCACATAACCAAAGGCTTTTGAATATCCCCACCTAGCTGGGACTCTTCTGAGGGGCAGCTGTAGAGGAAGAAGAACACCCCTATTTGCAAAATCCAGTTCCAGAATCCATGCTTTGTGTACCAGTAAGACCATTTAAAGCTACCAATAATTTTAAACCTTTTGCACAAGCACTGGCTACTTTACTAGCAGACAGGTGATATTCCAGGTTACAATAGTCATTTTCCATTGCCAGAGTCTTATCTGCTTTAATTTGCCCTTTTCCTGCCTAACAGTCTATTGGCAGAGGAACAACTCTTGCTGTTCATACACAGGAACTGAATGCCATGAGCTGAAATTCTGTACTATTGTATCTCCTTCCAGAAGATGTTTGGCAGTGCATGGTAAAATGTCTTCTCCAGATCTGCAAAGCACACTTAGAAAGTGCAGTCATATAGCTGCAATCCCTGCAGTTTGTCTGCAAGTTCAAACAGCTAATTATGTGTTTCTTTGCCATTGCTGAATCCGTATTGCTCCTACTGAATCAGGGACTTGGCCTTAGGATATTGTCTTCTTACCAGAATCTTAGCATAGGATTTCCCAAGAGGCAGAAGAAGATGATCCCTCTTTAATTTGCAAGAATCTTTCTACCCTTTTTAAAAAGTATGTCACCACCACCACAGTCTGCCAGTACATAAGTATCTGGTATCTGCAAACATGTGAAAGATAAAAATCAAGCAAAACACCACCCATTCAATTATATCAATTTATGGTTTTGTTCATCAGTTTATAGTCACTTCAGAGGTAATTGTGGCTGAATTGCCACTTGGTTTGTAAATATTTTGAATAAAATGGTTATTGTAGCATGTTTCTGCCTGTTAAGAGTTCTTTGAATATTTGATTGGCTGGCAGTGCAGTACAGGATACAGACATGAATATGTGCTTACACATGCTCAAACACGCAGACATGCATGCATGCACCTGTGTACAATTTATGACATGGTCAGTTCACTTCTTCATGACTTTTGGGAGGAGGAGGAAGCTGGAGCTCCTAGATAAATGGGTCTATATTATAACAGCGAATGCTTAAAATAGTGAACGCTGTGTAATCAAACCTAAAATATCAAAACTGCAAAATGCCGAACATGCGGAACAGCAATTTTTTTTTTCCCCAGGGAAAACAAATCACTGGTCCATTAAAAAAAAAAAACAAACACAAAGTAAAGTTTGCCCCCCCCCCCCTTAAATATACCAACTCCGAGATTGCACCACAGTGGAGGAAAGGACAAAGTCCTGAAAATGGCCCAGTGATTTTTTTTTTCCTCTGGGAAAAAAAATGTTGTTCTGTGCGTTCAGGATTTCGCCTTTTCGAAAAAAAGGTTCGAATAAACAGCGTTCCCTATTTTAAGCGTTCACTGATTTAATAGGGAACCGATAAAACCGGGTTTGCTGTTTGTGATTGAAACCCCAGTAATTTAAATTCATTTGCTGTGTTGCAGCCGCTCAGAACTATCATTTTACATACACAGTGTACCTAAACTCATTTAATAACATTTTAAATAGTTTTGTGCAGTTGCAGTCACCAAACATTAAATAAGCTTTTTTTTGTATGGGATGGAGACTCTGTCTCTTGTCATTCTAAAGTACTCTTTTTTCCAAGATCACTGCATCTTTGAGAAAGCACAGTCATTAAAATAAAGCAGTGTTGCTGTCTATGTTGAGATGCTGCAGTTTTGCAGTTTATAAAAATAAAAGTTTTCAAGCCTAAATGAGTCAATCAGTCATGCTCAAACACCTGTATTATAAGTAAAGGGGTGTCAAACTCCTAAAGTTGAATTGCAGGAACCCATGTAGACACAGGGAGGCTGTACAGGCTCTACATAGAAGGTACCCCAGCCAGGAACTGAACTGGAGAACTAAGCTGTGAGGCATCAGAGCTCACTACTGCACAACTGTATTTCTCAAGTTGAAATAAATTTATTTTTTTAACTTGCAAGCCAGATACTCTTGACAGTTTATATGCACAAAAATTATTTATCTAATCGCGCGCACACACACACACACACACACACACACACACACACACACACACACACACAAACACACACAAACATACTGTGTGTGTGAGGGTTGGGAACACACTCAGAAGGTTCTAAAATTTGGAAATCATTAAGAGATTTCTGAACAGACCTGTTAGTTTCTTTAGTACAGGTATATCTAAATGGATTGACCTGTAATTATCGAAAATCCACTTCATCAAACTTGTAATCACCGGGACGACTTCACTGAACATTTAATTTTCCGAACTCGCGGATCACTGGAGTTTTACTCCGGGGAAAGTAACCACTTGGCCACCATAGTGAACTTTGCCCTTTACTCCACTGTAGTGCAGTCTTGGAGTTGGTATATTTAGTTGTGTGTGGGGGGCAAAGTCCCCCACTTGGGTGGGTTTGATTTGTTTTGGTTTGTTTTTTATGTGTTGGTGGCCAAGTGATTAGTTTCCTGATGTAAAATTGCAGTGATCTGAGAGTTCGGGAAATTAACTGTTCGGTAAAGTTGTCTCGTCCTTTTCATTTTTGGGTAAGTGGGTCTTCGATAATTCAAAGTAGACCCATCTGAATACATTGCTTTGTTTTATGGCATTATTTTTCCACTTGTTGGTTTCCATCATTTTAATTATGCTGTTTTGTTTTGTACAGAACTGTTGGCAGTCATAGGGCTCATCTTAACAGCTTATTTTGTTTGAAAGCACATCCATTTGTGCTGGCATCTTCCAGGTTAGGCAGTCCATCCTCGGGTAATGTGCATTCCCAGGGTACTGCTTCATCTTAATGAAGTAGATTTTGCGGAACTTTGCTTTCCCATGAGTGTACAGTTGCTGTACATGTTGCAAGTGTGAACAGTGCGGAGAATGAAAATGTACCTGTACAGGGATTCATCAAATATGAAGAAATTCCCTTTTCTCTCAGGTATAATAACATTGGATTTGATTGTATTAAATGTGTTAATGAAGTTAGGATGTTCATAGATTGTTATTAGGCTAATGACCCAGGGCGGCCTTTCTAAGCCTAGCCATGTTTTCCTGAAAGAGTAATGATGGCCTGTATCCAAATAAGACATTGAGGGCATCCACTGCTTATGGTGCTATCATCTGAACTTGGTTTATATAAATTTTTAATAAAAACAAAAATTCCGTTTTAATGAAATATTCCATAATGTTGTAGTTAAGCAAATGTGGAAAGCAAGCATTTACTAGTGCCTTTAAAACTCCACCTGACTTTTCTAGTGTAAGAACGTTGGCACGGGCTCTGTTACAGTCATTGGAGCTGTATTTTGTGTCATTATTTGCATCATGTTTAATGGTGTAATTAAAGACGTAAAGCTAACAAAATCTAGCTGCTTGTTACTAATTGTATAATATATATCAAAATAATTAGGAGTAAGAGACTTTAGTAAATTACTTTTAGACAGATTTCCCATGAAAGATAACAAGTCTTTCTTAAATACTGCCTTTGGAATAAGATTATCTCATTGAGGGAAGGGGTGAAAAGATGGAATCTTGCAGGGTAAGGCAACAGTTTGATCATTTGCTGTTTAGAAGGTACCAGACACAGCCCTATGACGGGGAAAAGGTGCAGTTAGCAGAGACATATGTGATATTTATTTACCTTACAAATTTTTCTACCCACAATGAACTACCATTTTCCAGTCTTTAGTTACCTGGAAATTTAAAATGGGAAAACTATGTCCCAGACTGGCATTAACCTTGCCATTCCTGAAGCAAGTAAATCTAGTGGGAAACAGAGCTACAGTTCAGAATCTGAGAGCAGGTATACAGTTGTCAGGATCTAACAACAGTGTTGTCAGCCTTCTATATTGCACTAATCCAAACACTAGATAAGCTATTCTCTTTAAAAAAAAAAACAGTGAACACAAGTAAAAGCTACCATGGTTAACAAAAGATCAGAAACACAAACTAAAGGTACAGTCAGAGCAAAGCTAAATTGGAAAATGGACTTTAATTACCAGAATAAAAGGGAATACTTCTAAAGGGTAAGCTAAAATGACCATCTTGTGTTCTCTGCAAACTAATCTAGTCAGGGAACTAAAAGTGTTCTAGCAGACCATAAGAAATGTAAGTGCCAATCAAATATTTCCAAAAGTTACCACCAGTGCACCGACCATCATAAAAATATTTATTAATTGAAAGGCAACATATCCTCATCTCCTTCTCCTTCAACAAAATTCTTTAACATCTTTCTGCCATTTACTCCATAAACACCCCAGCAGACATATATTGTTTATCCCCTCATTCTACTTTAAAACCTTTTCCAAAAAAAGACATTCAGGAACTGTTAGATAAAATAGGCTGTCATTACAGCCCAGACTTCCACATACTATGCACCAAATTAGTAGTAGGGTAGTACCATTCTAAGCTGCCCATCACAGTTTATATTCTGTCTCCCTCTCACTGCCAAATCCATGCCACCCAGTTTTAAATACTCAATGTGAAGTTGTTCAGTCTCGACGTTCATTCTTTACTGATGGGTTCGGAGCCGATCCCTAGGCTCCGATACGACCAATTGCAAATCTCGAGGTCTTCAAATAGCTCGAGGCCAAGTCCCTATCCCATGATGCACCTGTGAATTACCCAGATCTAGTTTGCTGCTGCAACAGATCGGAGGATGTTCATCGTGCATACAGCTGCAGTCATAACAGATGGGTTCTCCTGCCGTCAGGCGGGTCCTCGGTCAGCCGAATTCCAAAGTCTAGGTCCGGCGTCGGTTGTCGTCGCTTCTTCCCTGACGTCAGTGCGACAGGTGTATAAAAGAACCAGCCGATGCCATTTTATTCAGTCTTTCTTGCCGTGCGGTGCCCGAAGCAGAAGCAGTTCGCAAGTGCCGGTCAGCCAGCTCCTGAAATTACGAAAATTTTGCAACCGAAGTCTTCTTGAAAGCTAAGTACCCCGTTGGGGAAACTTTTCTTGCCTCAGACCGATGTCAGACAAAGTTAATAATTGCATTTCATGTGGGAAGCAAATACCGCATAAAGATTTCCATACCCTCTGTATTCCTTGTTTAGGCCCAGACCACAACGTCTCGGTCTGTCGTTTTTGTGCTACATTCAAGAAGCGCACCATTAAGCATCGGGCAGAGTTCGCCCAGCATTATTTTGGCAAAACATTTAACTATATTATGTCGTCGGATACCCGACTCCAGTTTTGTCTAAAAAGCGCAAAGATAAGGACCGACACACGAGGTCCGCGGCCTCTACCGACACCACGCCAAAGCCGACTACACGTGGTCCGGTTCTCAGCGAGGCGCCTCCGCAGCCCCTGACTACCGACGACACTTCAGTGACGGTGTCTCCTGTGCCCGAGGTCGCAGGCTTCTCGGCCCACACCTCGACTACAGATACCGAGGCCACACTTGGAGGTGAATCTCAAACTGTGGACAGGTCTACCTCCTCTCAAGGTGTCTTCAGACCTTCCTCTTCTTTTTCCATCAAGGTTTTCACTAAGTCTAAAGCAGCCATGCATTCTAAGAGGCCAGCTACACAGGGCCCATCTCCAGGCCCCATGCCTAAAAAACAGATGCTTAAAATGGCTGAGGATTTAATTACTCTTATCAGGGGTTCTCAACCCCCCCCCCCCGGACAAAAGGTCCAGAGTGGAGGAAGAATCCCCCTCCTCTGATCAGGGCTCCATTATATCAGAGCACTCTGATGAACAGGAACATTCTTTCTCCCCTTTTGAAGACTCTGATGCAGAGGAGTCCATTCCATCTGTATCCCCCACCAGAGGATTACTCATTTGGGGAAACTTTGCATACCTTAAGGGAACACTTCCACTGGGAAGGCCAAGATTACTCAGATTCCAAGAAAAGGCTTAGGGAATTTCTCTTGCTACCTCAGCACAGGCCTCTGGCTATACCTCCTGTCTTGGACATACTAGATGATGTGTACTCGGAGGCCTGCCTTAACCCGGATTCTCTACCTCCAGCCCCAGTCAAGCCTGACAGGTAATACAGGGTCCCTGACTCACACCAATTTCTATACAAAAGCCATGCTGCTGGCCCAGAAACCATCTCACAGGGTCCCAAGGGAATTAAGGCCTCCACTGCTAAAAACCCATTACCTTCCGAGAGAGATTCCAGATCTTTAGAAAGGTGGGGAAAAAAGGTATATACCTCGGCCACCTTAACCATGAGGGCATTAAACTGTCAGTTCCTTATGCTAAAGTACCAACAGTTTTTGTTATCACAATTGAGAAGTAAAATGTCACAACCTGAACAACCAGACTTGAAAGAGTTGCAGGATTTGATGCACAGTGCAGAACAAGTGGGTAAACATACCTTACAATGTGGTTTTGATGCTCTAGAAGCCTCATGTAGAGCTGCTGTTACAGGATCAGTCATACGTAGACATGCCTGGCTCAAGGAACAAACCTTACCAGATCA
The DNA here is from genome assembly GCF_019279795.1 of Protopterus annectens. Lineage (NCBI taxonomy): Eukaryota > Metazoa > Chordata > Ceratodontiformes > Protopteridae > Protopterus > Protopterus annectens. Next base: position 340,914,570 of record NC_056746.1, read on the forward strand.
TGTCAAAGCTAAATTACTAGATGCCCCTCTACAAAAGGATGTATTATTTGGTGCTAATGCTGAGGAGGTTTTAAGGAAAATGGAGGAAAAGGCTAAATCAATGCAAACAGTGAAAGATTTTCTATAGGTACAACCCCCACGCTTCAGTAGAAATTGGCCTTCCAAAAATTGGTCCTTTCCAGCCACGGACAGACCCCAAAGAGGTAGATACAGGCGCCCGAGGGGCAGAGGGCAATCCCAAGGATCGTTTAGAGGCAGACAATGGCAAGCTCCTACACAAAGAGGTGGTGAGGATAACTCGCAACCATTCAGAAAGCAAGCCCAATGACTTTCCCCTTTGCATGCCAAGCAAGACTGAAATGGCAGCCCCCTTAGGAGGAAAACTGGCATTATTTTCAAAAAATTGGCATATTGTCACAAAAGACAAATGGATCCTGGACATTATAAACAGAGGCTACAGATTCCATTTTCACACCCTTCCAAAAATAAGAGGCATGCCAAACCTGCCACACAATCAAAGGGCAGAGGCACAAAGACAAATTTCAGATCTCTTAGACATGAAAGCTATTCAAGAGGTACCTACGCATGAACAAGGTCAAGGTTTTTATTCCAGACTATTCCTGGTACCAAGGAAAGGAAAAGATTGGAGACCTATTTTGGACTTATCCATCCTAAACACATTTCTACTTGTACCAAAATTCAAGATGCTCACTCTACAGCAGCTTCTTCCCATGCTGGGCAAGGAGTCTTGGCTGGTAACACTGGACCTCAAGGAGGCATACCTGCATGTCCCAATCAGACAAAATTGCAGAAGATACCTCAGATTTCTTGCAGGTTCAACCCATTATCAATTCTCTGCATTGCCCTTTGGCTTATCTACTGCGCCCAGAGTATTCATGAAATGCCTGGCATCAGTAATTGCCTACTGCAGACTTCAAGGGATACAAATATACCCCTATTTGGACGACTGCCTGATCCAAGCGGACAGCAAGCACATTCTTCTGAAACATCTGGCTTATGTAATAATGTTGTTGAATTCTCTGGGATACACAGTCAACAAAAAGAAATCAAGGCTAATACCCTCTCGGAAAATAATTTTCCTGGGTGCCAACTTGGACACAAACACCCAGATGGCCTACCTCACTCGAGAGAAGCAGGGGCAACTAACTCAATACTTCAGAACACTAGCAAATTGCACCAGGCTGACTGCAAGGAAAATCCTGCAGGCTCTGGGATTCATGGCATCTTGCATCTTACTAATCCCATGTGCAAAGCTGCATAAGAGGAAACTTCAATGGTACCTGAAAAACCTATGGTCTCAACACAGCCACAGCTTGGAAACAATAATACCACTAATTCCATGTCTTCAAAAGGAATTTCTGTGGTGGGCTCAAGCTTGCCAAACAAACACAGGTCTCCCATTCAACAAGCCTCAAGCAAATCAAGTCATCACAACAGACGCCTCGGACTATGCCTGGGGGGCGCACATGACAGATCGGTGCATTCAGGGCAAATGGTCCCAAAAAGAAAAGCACCTTCACATCAATCAAAAGGAGATGCTAGCAGTGATAAATGCTATTATAGCTTTCAAAGACCTTCTGCAACCAGGTCAACTATTGATAAGAACGGACAACACCACAGTAATGTGGTACATAAACAAACAGGGAGGAACCCATTCTTACCCCCTATGCAGACTGGCCATGTCACTTTGGAACATGGCCCTGGATTTACAAATCGAACTACAAGCACAGTACTTGCCAGGCAAGAAAAACACGCTGGCAGACAACCTAAGCAGAAATATGACAGATCCACATGAATGGAAGTTGCATCCTCAAGTTTTTACAGAGATAATTCAAGCATGGGGAAGGCCAGACATAGATCTCTTTGCCTCCCACAAAAATCACCAATTGACAAAATTCTGCTCAAGGATTTTTCATCCAAAGGCCTGGAGAGTGGACGCTCTCTCCTTCAGTTGGACATCAATGACAGTTTATGCCTTCCCACCTCTTCCTCTGCTGCCCAAAGTTCTATTAAAAACCAGAGCAGACAGACCAAAGATGATTCTCATTGCTCCAGACTGGCCAAGACAACACTGGTACCCACTCCTGAGAAGCCTGACGCATTCCCCACCATGGACCCTGCCTCTAATGCCTCTTCTCCTGACTCAGCACAGCTTCAAAACTCTTCACAGTCAGCTAAAAACACTCAATCTAGCCGCATGGAAGATTCCTTAGCATCACAACAGACCCTACTCTCCAAGGAGGTGCAGGATGTTATTTTGGAGGCCAGAAGGCCGTCTACTAGAAAAGCTTATAAATCCACAGTCCACGGTAAAGCAAAACGACACTGCAACAAAATAGCGTATACTCTTTAATTATAGTTTAACCAAAACTGATATAGACAGGGATGTGAATATTAACCTGATTTGCTCATTGGAAATGAGTTCCGATAGCCATAGTATTCAAAATATTATAAATCAAAATTGGAAGATTATAAAAGGAAATTCTGAAATTTTCCGTATTTTGGGACAAAAACCAAAGTTTGTTCAGAAGAACAGTTTTAATCTAAGACGGATTCTGGAAGATCAGCAGAACAGAACTTCCCATTTAGTGTCCCAGAAGAGGGGAATTTACAGGTGTAACCAGTGTAATTTTTGTAGATTTATCTCCACGGGTCCCTATGTATCTGTATGTACTTCAAATAGGACCTTGACAGTTCCTGGGTATGTCAATTGTGGCACGAGTGGTGTCATTTATATTGCCCTGTGCTCTTCTTGTGAGGCATTCTATATTGGGATGACCACCAGGGAGTTGAAGACCCGTATTAGAGAACATTTATATTCTATAAAGTCCAAGGATGATAGGAATGCTCTTTTTAAGCACTCATTGATTTGTCCCTCCTTTAGTAAATTTTTGTTCTCTATTCTGGAAGTGGGGTACAAAGATATGAGGGAAGGGGATTTCAAAAATTATCTTTTACAAAGGGAAACCTTTTGGCAGATAAAATTGAAATCTGATACTGCCCCAGGTCTTAACGAGACAGTTAATGTTAAGTGTTTTTTAAAACAACGTAAACTTAATATAAAGAAAGACGAAGCAGCAATTTTTAGTCATTTTGCTTTAAAACATAATTGATAATTGTTAATATTTGTTTTTAGTGAAATGTTTGTTTGTTATAAGTAATTTTAAATAGTTTTATAACAGTTGAATTTCCGTAACAGTTGAATTTTTATTGATTAATTGATCACCTGATTTTGGTATCACTATTTAAGAAGGAAGTGGAGTTTACTGAATTCATTCTGATGAAGTTTTGTTACGAAAGCGGATAATTAAAGAGTATACGCTATTTTGTTGCAGTGTCGTTTTGCTTTACCGTGGACTGTGGATTTATTGGCTTTTGACTGTTTTGGATTTTACTAGAAAAGCTTACTCAGCAAAATGGAAACGGTTTTGTGTCTGGAATGAGAAAAAGGGCCAGGATCCTGGAAAACTGAACTTACCTCAAATATTACAGTATCTAGCTGAGCTGCTAAGCAGTGGACTTTCATTCTCCTCCATCAAAATCCACGCCTCAGCCATTTCTGCAGAATACAACACTGATCCACCCTTATTCTCTCACCCCCTCTTAAGACAGTTCCTCAGAGGGGCTAAGAATCTAAACCCCCCAAGGAAACAATCAATACCTGCTTGGGATCTCAATTTCATTCTAGAAAAACTGACCTTGCCTCCTTTCGAGCCAGCTGCCTCATCAGATTTGCAATATTTGTCCTGGAAAACAGCTTTCCTTCTGGCTATTACCTCAGCTCTTAGGGTATCGGAACTACAAGCTCTCATGGCTGTGCAGCCTTTTATCATCTTCCATCAGGACAGAGTTTCCTTACGAACCAACCCGTCCTTTATGCCAAAAGTGGTATGCAGGGTAGCTTTGAATCAGGCTATACACTTACCTACCTTTTATCCTAATCCTCAAAACAAAGGGGAGATTACTACATTCCTTGGACATCCACAGACAACTGCGTTATTATTTGGACAGAACAAAGCCTTTCAGAAAATCAGAACAGCTCTTTGTGTCCTATGCTATAGGAGCTCAAGGAAAACCAATTTCCAAACAGACAATCTCAAAATGGATAGCCCACTGCATACGCTTTTGCTATTCTTTTCATGGCAAAACTGTACCTACAGGCATCAGATCTCACTCCACAAGGGCCATGGCTACCTCTGCAGCTTTTCTCAGAGGAGTTCCTACCAAAGATATTTTGGAAGCAGCCACTTGGAGTTCTGTGCATACCTTCTCCAAACACTACCACCTTCCACTATACTCCAAATCTAGAGCGGGTTTTGCCACTGCAGTATTGCAGGGCATTCTGGCTCCTCCTAGTTCCACCTAGTGCCTACCACCCCTTTCTTAGCTTTGGGATTCTACCCATCTGTTATGACTGCAGCTGTATGCACGATGAACATGGTACAGTTTTGTACCTACCATAAATGTAGATGTTCGAGTGCTAATACAGCTGCAGTCCTTCCTCCTCCTTCCTCTCTTGGGACAGGCCTAGTGGCTAACATCTCCTCATGCAACCTGATTGGGGTATTCATTCTTGATGTATTTGCTTGCACTACTGTATTTTGATTATATGGCATTGCTTTATTACACAAATTTATGTATTGCCTTCATTCTGGGGGCACCTGACATCTGGGGCAAGAAAAACTGAAGAAAATGGCGTCTGCTGGTTCTTTTATACCCTGTCGCACTGACGCCAGGAAGAAGCGACAACAACCGGCGCCAGACCTAGACTTTGGAATTGCCGACGAGGACCTGCCTGACGGCAGGAGAACCCATCTGTTATGACTGCAGCTGTATTAGCACTCGAACATCTACATTTATGGTAGGTACAAAACTGTACTTTCTGAATTAGCTTGGGCCAGATAAGAACATTTTTTTCATTAAAAATTCTATAAAAGTTTTTGATAGTTAGTATAGTTAGTTAACTAGGTTTGTCTATAAAGCTCTTATAGATTTTAGTGTGCTATTCCCTTCCCTTTTGCTATTTTTCAGATATTTCTAATTGGCCTCTTTTTGGCCTAGTTAGTTGTAGTTCTTATATGTCACATTTCTTAGATAGTGGTGTGGTCTGTCTAACCTTTTTTGTATTATACTCTACTTATTTAGATAACATTTTTATTCTCAGCAGCTATCTTGTTGGCATAGTCTGCTTTGTGTGACTTCACATATTATGTGTGTGTGTGTGTGTGTGTGTGTGTGTGTGTGTGTGTGTGTGTGTGTGTGTGTGTGTGTTTTAGCCTGTTTTTATTAAGGCTTACCTGCTATCCGTTCTATTTGGAGAAAATGTACTATTGTTTTTGTGTGGCAGTAAATATCTCTAACTTTATTATGGCGGATTGACAAGCACCCCAAATCTGGGTTCAAAAAGTGCCCTAAATGTGGCCAGAAAATGTCAGTTACAGACAGTCACGTCAACTGTGTTTATTGTCTAGGGGCTCTGCATTTGCAAGACAATTGTGCCATTTGTCATTCCTTCTCCTCTAGGGTCCTGAAAGGAAAGGAAGAGGAAACTAATCAATAGAGGCTTGTTGAAGCCTTCCTTTCAGGAAGCTTTGAGTGACCAAGATGGTTCCAGTCGGTTTTCAAAGTCTTCCAAGACTTCGGACTCAAAAAAATCGAAGAAGTCATCGAGGGAGGGCTGTGGCTGACAAAGTTTGCAGATGACTGCAAACTAGGCGCCATAATCGATACACCAGCAGACACACACATCCTACAAAAAGGCCTCACAGAAACGGACAACTGGTAACGGAGTCACGGCCTTAAACTAAATGCCAAAAAATGTATAGTCATCCCCTTTGGGAAAAACAAAGTACCCACAAATTATCACATAGACAGCAACCCACTGAATACGGAAAAAGTAATCAGAGACCTAGGGATCCAAGTCGACAGCGACTTCTCATTTGACACCCACGTTGCCAAAGTGGTTAGAAAAACATTCTACCTTGCACACCTCATCATGAAGGGATTCACATCCAGATCCAAGGATGTCATTGTACCCCTATATTCCTCCCTCATCAGACCCATGATTGAGTACAATGCCCCATTTGGTATGTACCTCACCCGGCATTTGCAACAGCTGGAGAGACCACAAAAGTACCTCACCAAGAGGATCAAGGGTCTCCAACATATGTCTTATTCTGTCAGACTAAAGAAACTTCAGCTCTATTCAGTAGCATACCGCCTAATCAGAGATGATCTCTGCCTGACGTACAAGGCCATGTCCAATCAGGATCTGATGGACATGCTCCACCTCAAAAAATCCAAATCCATCAGGACCACGAGCTAAAGACTTAAACCTCGCACAAGTATGAATAGGACATGCTGGAGGGATAGATTCATAAGCCAGAGGCTTCCCATGCTTTGGAACAAGATCCCAGTTCAGATAGGCAGAGCCCTCACTGACTTTCTTCAAGAGAAATCTTGATGAGTGGATGGGAGATCGTAAGTTTACCCAGGGTCACATCTGTGTCACTGCTAGACAGGGGCACAGTAAACTAATTCTATTATATAAGGGGACCTTCATTGTGTCACTACTAGACAGAGGCACAGTATTCTAAATTTATTCTGTACATTTTTTGTACCATTTCATGGGGTGGCAAAAGCCACATCACTATGGCTAGGCTTACAAATGCCCCAGGGCAGATAGCCTAGTACTATACTATGAAACTATGAAACTATGAAACTTTGGCTCCACTTCCTTCGGAGCCAACAGTCTGTTACTTTCAGAACCGGTCCCCTGTCTTGGAACCAATCTCCGAAGCGTCCTATTCTCCAATTGGTACCACCTTCGGTAAGATAGTCTCAATCATCTATCAGCCTGTCGGATCTGGACTTAGATCGTGTGGTGCAGAAGCTGTTGTCGGCACCGACATTAGCTAAAATGTTATCGGCTTCGACCATAATGGCTTTAGAGCCGAAGACCATTGCATCGACTATTACTATTCCTCCTCTGAGCCCTTCGGAGCAGGAGGAGGCAGACCTGATGTTAGTGGAACCCTCAGAGCCGACGCCTGCTCCAGTGTCTTTGGCTCCATGTACTCTGACATCCTTGGTGCCAATCGAGGACTTTAGGAGCCTACACTCTCTGGTCGGGACCAGGGAGGACAGTCGAACCGACTTGTCGGTTCCGACTTTGCCTCTCGAGGCCTTGGCTCTGATGAGCTCGGCTCCTACCTTGGGCTCGGAGCCCACTGTCCCGGTGCTGGGGGTGTCGACGGTTTCCTCGGATCCATCAGCTCCCTCACATCGGAGCAGAGGTGCTTTCGATGCCATGAGGAGAGTCATGTCTCCTAGGACATCCTCGACCTTGGGTCTGCCCTCCTCCTCCCCAAAAGTGCCTGTGTCTGCTTCTGCATCACACGTCCTGACCAAGCGTAGAGACCCAGAGCCTCAGGAAGCCCCAGTGGGTGGCCCTTGCTCTTCTGAGACCTCACCAGAGGCCCCCACTGATGAGGTTCCCAGGAAGATATAGTGCAAGAGGAAGCACATAGATTCCCTGCAGGAGTCTCTTACATCGGATACTGACTTAGATGAGTCAGAAGGGTCCCCACGGTCCCCCTCTGAGGATATCTCATTCGCTGAAATACTTGAGATCCTTAAGCAGAGGGGTGACTGGCAGTCTAGAAGCCCTACTGAGGAGGAGTTAGTTCTCCTGAGGGCTTTCAGATCTCAGCCGTCCACCTCTTGGGTGACTCTGTCCTTCGATGAGCTGATGCAGCTGGTCTCATGAAGGGCATGGGAGTCTCCAGATTCTATGGAGCCTGTTCCCAGGAGGCCTAATAAATTTATTTCAGCCCCAGTTGACAAAACATTTTTAACTAAAGGTGTTCCGGTTGATGCCATGGTGGTGGCAGCGACCAACAAGAAGGAAATGTCTGAGACTTCCTCATCTATCCATCCTCCTTACTCCAGGAGACTCCAGGATTATGCATAGATATGGGAAGCGCACGTTCAGTTCAGCGACCTTTGCTCTCCGTTCGCTGAACTACTTAACCCATTTTACTAGGTTGCAAAGAGATCTCCTTAAGGAGTTGGGAGATATTCTTCAGGGTACAGTAGCTGTGGCAGCTTCTGACAAAGTTACTGCCCAGCTTTCTACCCTAAATTCTATTGTTACCTAGTGCATGCACCTCATATCTTATGCAGCTGATGGAACGAGTAGGGCAGTGGGTACAGGAATTGCTCTTAGGGGACATTCCTGGATGCGCTTGTGTTCCTTTGCGAAACCTTTCAAGTCTTCCTTTGTGAACACTCCCTTTGATGGCTCGTCCCTTTTCGAGCCTAAAGTGAAGGAAACCTTAACCAGCTGTGAACAGGACAGAAAGACTCTGTCTGCCGTCGGGGTCCGTTTTTCCACCCTTACCCGACCATACCCTAAATGTCAAAGGGGAGGAAAAATGTGGTTCCAAAAAGCCCCCGGAGCCTTTCAGGACACACGTGGTGAAGCCCCCTCCAGGAGCAGAGGAGGGGGTAATAATGGAAGATGCCCTCATGGCAGAGGGGGTCTGCAACACCAGGGTGACAGAGATCACTTCTCTGGGACACCCTATCAGTATTCCTGAGAGGAGGCCCGACTGTCCTCCTCTGGAGGCAGTTGGGGGTTGCTTATCTTTGTACCCAGACGCCTGGCTCAATATAACAAAAGACAGCTGGGTACAAAATATCATTTCAAGAGGATACTTCATACCATTTGCCACACCCCTTCCAATCATAAGACGAATCCCGGACGTTCTACCCAGTTGCAGGGATCAAGCAACAGTAAAGGTCCAAATGTTGCTAAGAAAAAGAGTCATCCAACCAGTCCCAGCAGACCAGACAGGATCCAGAACTTACTCAAGATTCATTTTGGTCCCAAAGAAGATGGGGGACTGGAGACCCATATTGTACCTCAACAGACTGAACCAATATGTAAAGAAAAAGAAGTTTCGGATGGTCACGCTTCAGTCTATACTTCCCTTTTTAGGGAAAGACAATTCGATGTGCTCCGTAGATCTCAAGGATGCGTACTACGACATAAAAATGGCCAGACCATCCAGGGATCACCTGCACTTCCGGCCGAGAGCCAATCACTATCAGTTTCGAGCCCTGCCATTTGGTCTCACTACAGCCCCCAGAGTGTTCACCAAATGCATGGCAATGGTCACAGCTCACCTGAGGGGTCTAGGAGTCCAGGTGTTTCCATACCTAGACGATTGGCTCCTTACCGCCACCACCAGGCATCAACTCATTCAGGCCAGGGAGTCCACTCTGTCACTCTGCAATCATCTGGACATTACAGTCAACTCACAAAAATCTGCCTTGTCGCCATCGCAGCATATCGTTTTTATAGGGGCAGAATTGGACACCACTACCACCACTCTAAGGCTTACAATAGAAAGAGTCTCTCTTCTTTGTTAACATGTCAGCATCCTGATATCAAAGGACAAAGCACCAGCAGTGGAAGCTCTGAAAGTATTAGGCATGATGGCACCATAAATTCTAGCCATACCACTTGCTCATATGCACATGAGAATACTTAAATGGCTATTATTCACTCAATGGTCTTGCCAAGAGCTCCCCATGAATCACGCCATAATGATCACAAATTCTTGCAAGAAGGACCTAAAGTGGTGGTTGACTTCATACATGTCACGATAGGATGCCCATTTGTGCTACCCCCTCCAGTGGCCACAGTGACCACAGACACTTCCCTGATAGGGTGGGGAGGCATTTTCAGGGAAAGACTGCCCAAGGCACATGGACCGATCAAGAGACACATCTGCATATCAAAGTCCTGGAGATGAGAGCAGTACTTTTGGTGTTGCCGTACTTTCAGGACTCTCTATCTCTGGGTACAATTGCGATTCAGACAGACATCATGTCAGTGGTCTGGTACTTGAACAAACAAGGAGGAACCAGGTCTTACCTCCTTTGTCGAGAGGCTCTTAGAGTTTGGCAGTGGGTTGTTTCCACCCAGCGCTTTCTGCTGGCAACGCACATCCCAGGGAGATCCAACGTGATAGCAGACAAACTGAGCAGGGCAATCTTGTTGCCCCATGAGTGGCCCCTCAAGAAAGAAATTGCGGACAGGATATTCTGCAGGTGGGGCCAGCCTTGCTGCAACCTTTTTGCCAGTCACATGAACACGAAATGCAGAAGCTACTTTGCCCTGATTCCCCCTCCAGGTGAAGCCCCAAGGGACTCTCTCGTGCACAATTGGCCTCCGGGTTCCTCTATGTATTTCCACCAATTCCATTTATACCCAAGGTTCTACAGAAAGCAAAATCCCTGGGAAGGACCATCACTCTTATAGCCCCTCATTGGCCTCATCAGATTTGGTTCCCCTTCCTTCAACCTCATCTTTTGGAGGATCCTGGACCCAGTTCCAGACCTTCTGACTCACCCGTTGGGAGACCTTCATCCTCCTCTGCAGTCCCTGAAGCTGACAGCTTGGCTGCTCCAGTTCCCATCATAGCCAGGTTCTATAACCTTTGCAGTGAGACAAAACAGATCCTTTTGTCCTCTCACAAATCTTCCAGAAAGCTATATCTTGGCATATGGAAGAAATTTTCTATATGGGCCTCAAAATATAATATTTATCCTTACCAAGCCCCTATGGCTTCCATTTTAGAATTCTTGACTACGATTTTCAATGAAGGAGCTGCAGCTGCAACAGTTCGGGTACATTTGGCTGCTATTTCTAATTTTCATCTTGGATTTGAAGGTTTGAATATCATATCTCACAAGTTATCCAAAACATTTCTCAAAGGGACTTTTCATATGAGACCTCCTGTGAAATCACCCTATTCTCCATGGAATCTAAATTTTATGCTTTCACATATAATTCTCTCGCCATTTGAGCCAGCTTCTTCTTGCGATCTCAAATTTTTGTCTTGGAAGTCCATCTTTCTGGTAGCTATTACTTCTGCCCGCAGAGTGTCAGAGCTTCAGGCTTTATCCATCAAGCCCCCCTATTTGATATTTCACCTTGACAGAGTATCACTTAGAACAAATCCCTCATTCTTGCCCAAAGTTTGCACTGAAACCAATCTCAACCAAGTTATTGATTTGCCAGTTTTCTTCTCCAATCATTCTAACAATTTAGAGTATATGCTGCACAAACTAGATGTTCACAGACAGCTCAGATTGTATTTGGATAGAACAAAAGATTTTAGGAAATCAGACCAGCTTTTTGTTTCATTTTCAGATTCCAGAAAAGGGACACCAGTGGCTAAAACTACTCTTAAATGGTTATCTGATTGTATCACCTTTGTCTATTCAGCTGCCAATATACCGTTGCAACACAAGATTAAAGCTCACTCAACCAGAGCAGTTTCTACATCTGCCTTTTCTGCCAGACTTCCTATTGATAATATTTGTACAGCAGCCACTTGGTCAAAACCTCATACTTTTATCACTCATTACAAAGTTGACAAGGCCTCCAGGGACAGGGCCTCCTTTGGATCCATGGTCCTGAGAAATATACTCCCGTGAGCCACCCTAGATTGGTGGTGCTTGGGACGCTACCCATCAGCAAAGAATGAACGGTGCGATTGAACAACTTCGCATAAAGAAGTTATGTACTTACCATAATGTTCCATGTGAGTTGTTCATCTTGCCTCATTCTTACGATCCTCCCTCCTACCCCCTCCTGGGCTGATAGATGACCGAGATGCTGGTTCCATCCTGGTTACTCAAACCTTCTCTTCCTTTTCTTTAGGAATGTAGTATTAGTATACACAGCAAACAAGATCTGAGGTAATTCACAAGTGCATCATGGGAGAGGGACTTGGCCTCGAGCTATTTGAAGACCTCGAGCTTTGCAACTGGCCTTATCGGAGCAGAGGGATCAGCTCCGAACCCATCAGTAAAGAATGAAAGCGAGATGAACAAGTCACATGGAATGTTATGGTAAGTATATAACTTCTTTTTAACACTGCTTCTCCCTAGTGTTGCTACTCCTAGTGTGTTCACTGACTACTGGCCAGTTGTCAACTCCTGTTTCAGTAAAAGCTAATCTGCAGGAAAATATGTAGAATGCATTCAAAGCATGACATACAGACAAACAGCATGGTTTCCATCCTAGCTACAGTAGACTAACAGTAGTATATACTTTAACTGAAGACATCTCTAGCAATGTGAAAAATAGACTTCTCATGTGTTATTTTACTGGATTTTAAATATGTCTTTGAAACTGTGGGGCACCAGCCACTACTATAAGACCTGGGGAAAATTAGATTTGCTCAAAAAGTAGTACAGTGCTTCCAAAACTTGAGTTTTGTGGTGTATCTTAACAGTACCACCTCAGTGACAGGGTGTACAACAGAGGGAGTCCCACTGGGCTCGGTGCTGTTGACACTTTTTACTCTGTCTTATTAATAGTTTGCCTTGTGATGATATGTTTACATAAGGACATAAATCTCCTAATTCATTCATTAAGCCATGATATTAGGAACTGAGGAAAGACTTACACAAGCTCAGCCTCTGAACACTAAATGTACAGAAGTAATGTCCATCTCCTCAGTTGAATTAAAAAGGAATCTGAGGATTATATTTGCTAACAGGTCACCCTTTGTCCAACATTAAAACAACAGGGTGACACAGTTCTAAAACGGCTAAAAGTATACTATAGAATCTCCCACTTACTTAACTACTGAAGCTGATGCATCCATAGCCAAAAATGTCCTCATCCCATGTCTTGAGTATGGTCTGCCACAGTTCCACCCAACAAAATATTGCTCCTCTTCAAAAAGCCAGGAACAAAGTGTTAAGATCATAAATTTATCTTATAAGAGGAACACCACTTTGGTATTATACAGAAAAAAAATGATGACAGGTGCAAGCAACTGAATAACAGTTAATGCATACCTTTAAAAACAAACACTACTTGTCAGAAGTCCTCTATAACCCAAGAAGTCAAGACACCCTACAGCTACAAAGATCTCCATAAACCATGGTAACAGCAGACATAGCCTTCTACAAAAGTGTTGTTTTAGCATGGAATAGTCTACCAGACAAAATATAAAAAGTTAGTCAACTCTTTTTGTGAAAACTTGTACTACTAACTAGCAAATATAAATGCTGTTGTTGTAGGGAACTGGATTAGTAGTAGAGAATTTGTGAATATGCTGTCCTGCTAAAACTCCAACTGTATTTAGTAATGTGTAGCCATAATGATAGATAAAGACAACTATGTAACCAATATAAACACTTAAAGAAATAGAACCTGTACCATTCTAAATAATGCAGTGATTTGTGTGAATAAATGCATGCAAAAATACAACTTTAGTAGTTATTGAACTGTACTAGTATCATTTCACAGAATGATGTGAGTTGTGTAAGTATTCATCTAAAAACACAGTTATAGTATTTATTGAATTGTAAGTGTTGATTGTAGTGTATGCCTTTATGTAAATATTGGATCTGATGTCTTCATTCATTCCTCAACTGATGGGTCTCGGATCCGACCTTGGATTCGACTTGGCTGTTTAAACCAGATCTTCAGATTCAAAACTGTCACGCTCCACCCTTTACCGATAATGCACTGTGTGCCAAACATACTCCAGATCTCATTTGCTGCCACACCACTACAGACACGTATCCTTTTGCTCTCCCGCTATTGGTGAAATTTGGTTAAGTTAGTGAGTTTTGCCTAAAAGTTTTTTCACTATCTCCTAGTGTTTCCTAATTCTGTCACCTTCCTCCCTATTACAGTAAATTTCTTTTCCAATTATTAAGGACAATTCAACATTTTTCTATATTACTATTTCTGATACCTTGCCTTCCTCCTTCCCTCTTTCTGCCCATTTTTGGGTATTTCGTCTCTACCATTGTTGGTACCTTTCCCTTTCTTATCCTTTATTTATTTTTTAACTTAAAAGTAGTAGCATTGCTTTTTGTTGTTGTAGCTTTGCTTTTTTACATAGGCCAGTATCCAGATAAACCTACTGAATTTAAAAAAATGCATCACCTGTGGGCATAAAATGCATAAAATCCCTAACTTGGATGTTTACAGGGAATGCATATCCTGCTTGGGTGTTGCCCATTTAATGTGCTATATGTGAAGGAAGAAATAAACTTGTGTTTAAAGGCCTTTTACCTTCCATTTCTTCTTTTGCATCAGCTGGGGCTTGCACCACTCTAAGAAGTTGGAAAAAGGAAAGCCGGACTCAGCTCTCAAAGGTAAAGACTCCCATAAGAGATCTCCAGATCCCTCTTCCTCCTCTGCTCCTTCATCTGAGACACCTGTGAAATTGTTAAAAAAGTTGAATCCGACTACTTTGGATTTCTCTGCTCCAAAATCTAAATCACCATGGATCTGATAATTTCTTAGACTACTGGATCTGATAACGTCTCTGCTGCCTTCACTATTCTTAGAGGTTTCTCCCAGCAAACATTCTAGATCTCTATCTATGATCTGTTCTGTCTGGTCTTTCAGGAGTCTATCCAAGGCTGAAGTGGGTAGAATGATGAGGAAATTCCTTAAAGCTCAGATACAGATAGGATACTCCTGGTTCTGTCTCCCATTGGATCCATGAGCCTTCCTGTGACTACTTCCCCTTTAGTTTCTCCTTCTCCGATCTAACCTGCTGTTTCAGAGCCCTTGGATCCGAGATTCCTAGGGGTGTCCTGTTTAGATCCAAAGACAGTTCGTTCTTCGACTCCAGTTACTTCCCTGAATCATCTGGCAATGAGCCTTTTGGAGCTGGAGGACTCTGAAAGCCAAAATGAACTGGCTATGTCTTGGGTGACCCCACCCACCACCCCCGGTTAATGAACTTGAGCTTGTAGATCCCGCTTCTCTCTGGGCATGGAGGGAACCTGATACCATGGATTCCATCTCAAAGTGTCCAGAGAAATTTTTACCCCCTTTCAAGGACAGGACACATTAGAGCAAGGGGGTCCCAGTTGATGCCATGGTTGTGGCGGCCACTAAAAAAAACGTGCAAAGCAGAGTTCTTCTGTCTATCCCCCTAACAGTGAGTCCAGGGCCTTGGACAGATTTGGTAAGCGTGTTTAAGCTTCATTGACCTTTGCTCTGCTGTCATAGAATTATCTGGCACATTTTACAAGATTGCAAAAAGATTTAAATAAATCTCTTTCTGGGTCCATGTCTGCTGAGGGCCAAGCCAGAGTTTCCTCGCAATTGGCCATTCTTCATTCGATATCTAATGCATCCATGAGGCTAATCTCCCATGTGGCTGAAGGTACCATAAAGGCGGTAGGTTCAGACATAGCTATTAGGAGACATGCCTGGATGTGTCTATGTGACATTGCGGAGCCCTATAAGTCTTCATTCATCAGTGCTCCATTTGATGGATCTTCCTTGTTTGGCCCTAAGGTAAAAGACATGCTGTCCAGATGTTAGCAAGAAGGAAATACCTTGTCTGTTGTAGGGATACATTTTTCTACCCCTCAAAGACCCTTTTCCTGGAATCACCAATGAGGTAGAAAGATGTGGTTCCATAAGTCCCAGGGTCCTTTTCAAGACTCATGAGGAGATAGTTCTGCTGGGGTCAGAAGGTGGAAATCTAACAGAAGACACCACCCCCCATGGCAGAGGGGACTCGCAAAACCAGGGTTTCTGGGATTCCTTCTTAGACAAGCCCTATCAGTGCTCCTGACTGGCTGCCCAACTGTTGCCCTCTGGAGACATTTGGGGAGGGGGTGTTTATGTCTGCATCAAACAGCCTGGTTATCCATAACAAAAGATTCACAGGTGCAAAGAATTATATCCAGAGGCTGTATCATACCATTTTTCCAAATTCCCCTTACAAGAATGAAAAGAATCTCCAATGTTTCACCCAATCAGTGGGAAGCAGCAGCCTTAGAGATAGAAAAGCTACTAGAAAAGAGTCATCCAAAAGGTCCCCTCAGACCAGAGTGAATCCTGCACCTACTCAAGATTCTTCTTATTGTCAAAGAAGACAGGGGACTTGAGACCTTTCTGGATCTCAGCAGACTAAACCAGTTCATGCAATATTCAAGGTTCCAGATGGTCACAGTTCAATCTATTCTGCCACTACTAAGACAGGATGATTGGATGTGCTTGACAGATCTTCAGGATGCATGCTATCACGTCAAAATGAACTAGTGTTCCAGAAGATATCTGGGCTTCTGGCTGGGAGTCAGATATTACCAGTTCAGAGCATTGCCCTTTGGTCTGACCACAGCCCCTGGGGTGTTCACCAAATGCATGGCAGTGGTGGTTGAGACTGCTGGGATTTCGAGTGTTTCCTTACTTAGACAATTGGGTTCTAACTAGCCCAACCTGGCATCTACTATTACAGATAAGTGACTAATTGCTCCAGTTATGTCTTCATCTAGACATCATAGTCAATTACAGCAAGTCATAACTCATGCCTACGCTGTGCCTGGGGTTCATAGGTGTTTTTCTGGACATAGTCAGTCAGGTTGCCTCTCTTCCTCCAACTCGAATACAGATGCTCAGATCCCAGGTCAAGAAAGTGGGTCTATATTATATGTTCAAAGTTTGAAAACTTTGAACGTTAAATCGAATTTAAATGTTCGAAGTTTCAAACATCGAACATATAATTAAAAAAAAAAAAAAACTAACGGCTGTAGGCCAAGGCCCCCTGCACCCCACACCCCCCGCTGTTTAAATATACCAACTCCGAGACTGCATTACAGTGCAGTAGAGGAAATCTTCCCTTCACTGCAGTATAGTGCGGCCTCGGAGTTGGTATATTTAAAGAGCAGGGGGTGTGGCGGGTGTAGGGGGGCTTGCCTCCCCCGCCTACACTAGTCAGGTAAGTGCTGTTTTTTTTTTATGTTCGATGTTTGAAACTTCGAACATTTAAATTTGATTATTTAACTTTCGAAGTTTTCAAACTTTGAACATATAATATAGACCCCAAGAAAATAATCCTGCTTTCTTCTCTTCCAGCACAACTAATCTTACAAGCCTTGGTTTCCATGACAGCAGCTGTCACCCTAGTCCCTTTATTCAGAATTCACATACGAATTCTGCAGTAGACCATGTCAGGTCAGTGGTCCATTCTTCAGCAGCCTTTAATTGATCACACAAGCTTGCAAAATATATTTTCTTTGGTGGCTTCACTCAAATGAAGTTTGAGAAGGCCGTCCATTTGTTCTTCCCCTGCCCACGGCCACTGTAACCATGGACGTCTCCCATTTGGAGTTGGGGGTCACTAATGGGAAGGACAGTTCAAGGTATGTGGCCTCCAGAAGAGGCTAAGACACATATCAATGCCCTGAAATGAGAGCAGTCCTCCTAGTGTTGCAGGCCTTTCAAGACATTCTCCCTTCCAGGATGATTGCCATTCAGACAGACAACATGTCAGTGGTCTGGTACATCAACAAGCAGGGAGGAACCAAATCCTATCCACTATGTCAAGAAGCAATGAGAATGTGGCAATGAGCGATCTCTTCTGGCCACTTTCTACTAATAACACACATACCAGGGAAAGCCAGCATGATTGCGGACAAACTCAGCAGGGCCATTCTGATGCCTCATGAGTGGTCTCTCAATTTCAAAGTGGAGGAAATAATTTTCTGTCTATGAGGCTAGCCATGCTGCAGCCTGTTTGCTTCTTTCCTATACAGCAAGTGCAACAGGTTCTTTGCTGTGATCCCTCTAATGGTGAAGTCACTGAGGGATACTGTGGTCCACGATTAGCCCACCAGTCTTCTGTATGCTTACCCACTGTTACCTCTTATCCCCAAATTTCTACAGAAAGCATATTGCTTGAGCACTGTTGTCCTCTTTGCACCTTTTTGCCCTCACCAGATTTGGTTTCCCTTCCTCTGGCCTCACCTTCTTTAGCCACCTTGGATACTGGATCCCAGTCCAGACTTCCGGTCTCACCCAACAGGTATGACTCATCTGGACATTACAGGCCTCAAACTGACTGCATGGGTTTCTCCATTTCTGCTAACTGCTAGATGGACCAGGCTCTCCTCTCCAGTCTATCATATTTTGTTATCTTCTCAAAAAGTTTCAAATAGAAATATTTTCAAAAGCAAATGGAAGAGATTTGTATTTTGGGCCCTTAACAGGGATCTGGACCCCCCTTTGAGCCCCTGTGCCAGCTGTACTCATTTTTTTAGCTTCAATTTTCAATGAAGGGGCTAGCTGTTCTACTATTAAGGTCCAGTTGGCTGCCTTTTTGAATTTTCTCCTAGGTAGAAATAATTCTGCATTAGCTTCTTGTAAATTATGTAATGCCTTTCTCAAAAGTGGCTTTTTACTTAGACCTCCACTAAAGGATCCTACTGTCCTCCATGGCATTTAGCCATTGTGCTTCAAGCTCTAACCCAAACTCCCTTTGAATCCTCAGCCAGATCAGATCTAAAACTTTTGCCCTGGAAAAACATTTTTTTAGTTGCTATCACATCTGCTAGACGAGTATCTGAACTCCAGACTTTGTCCTCCAAGCCGGCTTACTTGGTTTTCCTAAAAAGACAGGGTCTCTTTGTGAACTAACCCATCTTTTTTGCCTAAGGTAGCTTCTGAGTCCAACATTAACCAGGTCATTAACTTCCCAGTTTTCTTTCTAAATTCTCAAGTAAAGGAGAGTACATGGTCCATCTTTTGGATGTGCACAGACAAGTTTTCTGGAAGACTGACCAGTTACGTATATCATTCTCACCTACCAAATTGGGCAAGCCTTTACCCAAAGTCACAGTTGCCAAATGGTTAACTGATTGTATATCCTTTGTCTATACTAGCAGAGGATTATCCTTGCCTAAGTCTCCTAGTGCTCATTCTATCAGGTCTGTGGTGGTCTCCTCAGCCTTTTGGTCAAGGGCTTCCATAGATGACATTTGTGCAGCTGCTACTTAATCCAGTGCTCATACTTTTATTGCTAATTACAAATTAGATTTGATTTCTAGAAACGGGGCTACCTTTGGCTCCGTAGTACTCCAGAATATCCTTCCATGATGTCCACCCAAGATTTATCTAGCTGGGGACTCTGTCCCATCAGTTGAGGAATGAATGAAAATGACAAGATCAGAGAACAAATTTATATACTCACCATAACATTACATCTGTGTTGTCCATTTTCATTCTTCCTCAACTTCCCACCCTCCTAACTTCTTCCCTTTGCTCCTGAAGAGGCCTAAGAGTACCAGTTTGGAACTACTGTTCCTTCTTTGAGCTCCAGCTCTTTTTCTAATTCTGTACCTCTTTTGAGTTTTCTTAAGGCATTATCAACTATATCCTAGGGGCAGCAAACTCAATCTGAGGTATGTTAGGCATGCAGGGCATTATGAGTAAAGGGAGGAGCTTGACAGTTTTGGATCCGAAGATCTGGTACAAGCGGCTGAGTCAGATCCAAGACCCATCAGTTGAGGAAGAATGAAAATGGACAACATAGATGTAATGTTATGGTGAGTATATAACTTTTTTTTAAATATAGCTCAGAAGGTGATCTGTTCTGTAAATGTTCTGTAAAGTTGTTACTGACTCTTGGTTGAGCACATGGCTGAAAATGGTCTTTGGACTAATTCACTTACCTAGCTAACACATTTTAAATAGGTAAGTAACAATAGCAGGACCAATTGGTTTTAACCTTGTCTTTGTATAAAATGTAGTGGAAGATGCAGTTAGTCTTGAAGCTGCACAGTCTGTTAGCATGACATGATGCATACATATATAAAATATAATCCTTCATCCTTCATACCTACTTTCTGACTTGGCTCCTGCAGACCCACTGTCATACCTTCCTAACTCACATTTCAGTAGATCAGCTATAGCATCTTTTAAGTGACAACTCAGCCATAGACACTTTTAAAATATCTGTAGATGAGTTTATTGTATTATGAGCAGGTGAGAGAGACAGTTTTTTTTTTTTTTTGCAGTGGGACAAGCCTCCCTTCACCTCTTTATTTTATTTTATTTTGTTTTACATTTGTCATTTGTTTATCTGGGAGGTCCAACTGGACAGAGCTGACCGTTTTCAGAGGACCGGGAAGAAAAGCTCCAGAACAATTGCTATCATACTATACATAAGATATTTACATGGGGGGGGGGGGGTTGCTGTGTTTTTTCACTTTCAATTCTCTGTAGCTAGGAGAAAGAGCAGTAACACCTGTTTGGATGTTTCTCTGGGAGACCGCATGATCAGTTGACTCGTAGACCTCTACCATATGTGAGCCACAATTTCATGCCGCTATGAAGTAAGCAGTATAGTGCCACCTTGAGCTTTTGTGCTTTTGCAGTTGTGACTCAAGCTCGGGTGGTCCAAGTAAGCAGTTATTGTAAGCTGACTCCCACTGCAGAGTTTCCATGCGGCCTTCTAGTATACTCTATTTCAGTTGTTTTTCATGGGGCCCTTTTTGGTGTTCTGTATTACAGCTGTTCTTTGTTGTAGTGATAGATACAGATTTATGAATTGCTGAAACTGTAATTAGGAATATGATAGAGATTATGAATCTGTGAAACTGTACTGAGTTGGGAGTATGATTTTTGACTGCATGGATAAAGCATATCTCTTGACTATGCATACATGTCTTGCTTACTGTGCGACTCTGAACAAGTTTCTTTATTGGTTCCATGACAGGAATATGTTCAGACCATGTGACGTGCAAAAAATATGATTGATTTAGTCTTCAAAAATATATCTGTGAGGGGCAGGTCCTACATGCAGCCATCATGCAAAATCCCCTTGGATCCCCAAGCTTCTTAATCCACTCCAAAGTTTCCAAACATTGGAGCAAGGGCAAAACCTGACCACATTGACCTCATTTAGTCACTCAGCATTTAAAGTCAAGCATAAATTGTTGAGCACTTCATCTTCCTGCTACTATATGGATACCAAGCCACTGTATGTGGGTCACAGGAAGACAGATAACCCCTAGTAGTTTGTGTGGTCACATTTTGATTTGCACCCATCCTGAAATATTATTCATACTTAACCCTCCATAGTCTGTGTAAAATATACATGCTTAGCTAATTAAGGGTGCTCTTTTTGTTATGTTAAGGTTCAGCATATATTTTGTATGCAGTACTTTACCTCTGATACCTAGATTAGTCCAACTAGAGCCTTAGCCTTTTTTCAGAAGAACCCAAAGTTGTATTTATTCACTTGGGAGAAATCTGGCTAGAACACTAAGGTTGTCAGGAAAGAATATATAGGAAGTATTTAAAATACATAAATATGGAAATGATATATGGTGTGTTTAGTGATACCAAAAAGAAGCTGTAGAATGTCTGAATAAAATTATGTTTTGTCAAGTACTTGGAAGATAAGATGTGAATAATGCCCAACAAGAGTAGATTGTGTGCATTCAGGCATGCATATCTTTGTAGATAAAGTTTCTGAGGTATGAGGAAAATTTGTTCACATACCCCAAAAATAGAGAGAATACTTTATGCAACTGTAGAGTATGCACATGACTTGTTAATGCTGGCCGTGACTGTAATGACATTAAATAAACAAGTTTGATACTTATATCAGAGCATGACTGAAGAAGAATTTCTGATAAGTTAGTAGTCGATGATAGGATAACAAATCAAGAAAGGAAAGAAGGCGCATCTTAGAGGTACACTCCTGGTGGAATAAAAAGTTTTACTTATTTAGGAATATTTTTTTTTTAGCAGTAAGTCCTCCTGGAGCAAACACAGGATATACCTAAAGTCTGAAATGTATAACTTTGCAGTGCTTTGCTTAGATGGATAACTTGTTGGGAGGTATGTCACTTGTACCAAGGACAGTAGCACTGAAAGAAAAAATAAAATGTGTTGTTTCCTGTCTTGCCTTCATTCTTACCAGGATGGGTTCGGATCCGACTCGACCTTATGTACAAGGTCAAGGTCTTCCACTAGCTCGTGGCTAAACCCTATCCCAGCATGCACTAGGAAAGCTCCCCA
Organism: Protopterus annectens; assembly: GCF_019279795.1. Classification (NCBI taxonomy): domain Eukaryota; kingdom Metazoa; phylum Chordata; order Ceratodontiformes; family Protopteridae; genus Protopterus; species Protopterus annectens. The sequence continues at coordinate 340,936,465 of NC_056746.1, forward strand.
GATCTTGTTTGCCGCTAAACAAGATTGGGTGCTCATCCAGCGGCTCTGGCTAAGTATACTATTGATTATTACCGCTGTTGTTGGAAAGTGTTTCTTCTTAATTATTCTTACTCTAGATAACTACTTTGGTGTTAGTTGTGGTTATTTCTGCTTTGTTCTGCTGATTTTTCTGCTGTTGGCCATCATTTTCCGCTAGGCCTTTTTTTCCCTATCCCGACATCTACTTTTAATAGCCCGTTTTAGTTAGAGGGCTCTTCTTACTTTTATTTTTCTCTAAAATTGTTTAAGGTCCGTTTGTTTATGTTAAAGAACTGCCTTACCCTTAGCCCATTTAAGTAAGAGGGCTTCCACTTCTTTCTCTCTTCTGGGCATAGCCCGTTTAAGTTAGAGGGCTGTGCCATCCCCACTTTCCTTTCTTTTACAGTTATAGTTGATTGTTTAACTACTGTTGTGGTTGCTGTTGTTGTAGTTGTTATTAAAAAAAAATCTGCTCTGACACTTTTTTTTTGTGTAACTATTCCTTGTTTACAATGTCCTCTAAAGATTCGAAACCCTCTGGTTTCAAACAGTGTGAGAAATGTGGACAGAAAATGTCCCTAACTGATAGACATACTATTTGTATGTATTGCTTAGGAGCTGTCCACCTCCAGGAGTCTTGTTCAGCTTGTCACTTCTTCAATCACAGGGCTCTTCTGGAGAGAAAACGCAAATTAATAGTAAGAGGTCTGTTAAAAACCCCATTCTCGGAAGCAATAACTTCTGGGTTCTTCAAAGTGTGGCCAGTCTCCTTCCTCAAGATCGGACAAGCTGAGAAGAGATCTTCCTCTTCCAGTGCTCCATTGGAGCCTTCCACAAAGATTACAAAAGTTTCCACTCTGGATCCTAAGGGTGTTGAATCCAAGAGTTCTACTGCTCCGGCGCCATCAGTCATGGTGCCGGTGGAGTTTGAGTTGCGGAGCCGGTCCCATCTTTTGGAACCGTTCTCCCCTACTCTTAGATCACCTTTGCTCCAGCCTTCCAAATCTCCAGCCCCCTCCACTCGATCTTCCAGGAGCCTGTCCAACAATGATGTAGATTGAGTGGTACAGAGGCTCTTAAGGACACTGGCACTGGCCAAGCTGTTATCGGATCCAACCCTGAAGGCTTAGGATCTGACCATCTGGTTGGGAGGGTGGCCTAATGGTTAAGGTGTTTGCCTTACAAACACAAGATACAGGGTTTGAATCTCAGAAGGGATAACTGGCTAGGCTTAAAATGGCTCACAAGGGCAGTTAACCTAGTACTAACCTATGAACCACATCCTCCCCTTCTGCTTCAATTTCTCCTCTGACCCAACCTCAGAGCCAGAATGTCCGGCGCTGATGTTGATGGAACCGTCGGAACTGAGACTTATTACGGGATCTTTGGATCCAATCATTGCGCTGATGTTCTCGGCTCCATCGGAGCTTGAGGAGTCTAGGAGTGGACACTTTCTAGTCGGGTCCGGGAAGGTGAGTCCGATTGTACAGGTGTCGGATCCGAACTTGCCTCTCGGGGCATCGGCTCGGGTTAGCTTGGCTCCTACCTCAGCCTTGGAGTTATCCTCCTTGATTCCAGGGATTCCCTCTGGTTCTTTGGAGCCAGGGATTTCCTGCGATCAAGGGCAGGGGGCTTTTGAGGTGATGAGGTGAGTGCTGTCTCCACAGGCAGCTGTACTGTCACCTCTGGACATTCTTCCCCCAAAGGCACTGGTGTTTGCCTCTATACCCTTGCATCCACAGGGGCGTGGAGATCCTAGTCCTCAGGACGCCCCACAGGGTGCCCCCCACTCTTTGAAACCTCTCCTGAGTAAAGGTTCATAGGTGAGTACTAGGCTATCTACCCGAAGGCATTTATAAGCCTAGCCAGAATGTGTTGGCTTTCACTGCCCCCTTAGATTAGTTCCCTGTGCCTTCTGTCCAGCAGAGCCACTGAAGTGATCCCCGAGGTAAACTTTCTGTTTCCCATCCACTCGTCAAGGTTTCTTTTGAAGTTAGAGGAGCTCTGCCTAATGTAGACTGGGATCTTGTTCCAAAGCATGGGAAGTCTCTGGGACAGGAATCTATCCCTCCAGCATGTCCTATTTATTGTTGTGGTGAGGTTTAGATCCCTAGAGCATGTGGCTCGAGGGGATAAGGTTTTCTTTAGGTGGTGCATGTCCATCAGTTCTGGGTTGGACATGGCCTTGTATGTCAGGCAGAGATCACCTCTGAGTCTGTGTAGGCGGTATGCATCGATGTCTGTGCAGTGACAGAAACCTGGTTCAAGGCTCCTGAGAGCACCCCAGCACTATCAGGTTTTACCTCTTATCATGCGTTCCGGCCCCAAAATCCGGACAATACCAAGAAAGGAGGTGGGGTATCCATATTCATCAAAGACACCCACACCTCAAGACTGGTGGCAACGCACGATGCATCGGAGACCATCCAGGTGCAATTAACCATAGGCAAGACTGCTCTACAAATTGTAGCATGTTACAGGCCACCCTCACAAACTCAGGAACCTCACATGGCCTTCCTGAAAACACTAGAGGGGATAAATGTATCACCAAACACCATCATACTAGGTGACTTCAATTACCCTAATATAGACTGGGAACACTACTCAAGCCCAAACACCCTAGCCCAAAAGTTCCTGGAATTCATAAACTCAAATGCCATGGAACAACTAGTCACCATCCCCACAAGAGGAGAAAACATACTTGATCTCATCATCACGAACATGGGAGCACAATGTTCAACACCAGAAGTATACCCCTCACTGGTGAGATCAGATCACAAACTAATCTCGCTGGAGGTCCTCATCCCACCCCCACCTGAAATAAAAAAGACCAAAGTAAAGAACTTCTCGAAAGCCGACTTCTCACTTCTAAAGACTAGTGTGGTCTCCTTTAAGGCCCCCGAGCCGGCAGAAAACAGTACTCAAGCCGCTGAATCACTTACAAATGCCTTCTACCAGCACCTGCAGGACTGCATGGATAAGGCAATCCCAAGCAAAACAAAGACTCTTTGTACCAAAGGCAAGCGTCCAGTCTGGTGGACCCCAGCCATAAACAAACTCTACAACAAAAGGAGGAAGCTGCTACAAGATAGAGCAAAATCCTTAAAAGGTAAGACACCCTTGATCACTGTAAGTAAAAAACTAAGAGCTCTCATAAAATCATCCAAAGCAAATTTTGAGAGAAAAATAGCTAAAGACTCAAAAGACAATCATAAGGCCTTCTTTAGCTATGTTAGAAACCTGGGAGGAAACTCCCAGATATGCTCAGAACTAGTTCAAAATGATGTGAAGATTACTGATCCTACAGACATTGCCAACATACTGGCTGACAGGTTCAGTGCAAACTTCTCCCCTCCCCAAAGGAGAGATATCTATACCAAGCGATTGCAGCCCCCCAAACATCTCCAACGCCCAAGTGAGAACTGCTCTCTCCAAAGCAAAAAACACAGCATCCATGGGACCTGATGGTGTCCCCGGCTGTGTGCTCCACGAACTCAACGAGGAATTAAACCCACAGCTAGGACAGCTGTTTAATCATAGTCTTACCTCTGGATACTGCAGGGAGTGGCACACTGCAACTGTGGTCCCACTTCACAAAGGCGGTGCCTCCACCGACCCTGGAAATTACCGGCCCATTAGCTTGACAAGCCTTATCTGCAAAGCCATGGAGAGGATCATAATGGACCTCATAAATAAAGACATAGGAATTTGCAGACTTTGGATCCATCCCAGTTTGGCTTTGTCAAAGGCAGATCATGCCTTCTAAACTTGGTTGACTTTTTAAACAGTCACCAAAGCCATTGATGAGGAAAGGCAGTCCATACAGCCTACCTCGATCTGGCAAAGGCCTTCGATACAATACCCCACTCGGGTATCATTGAAAAACTCATCAGCTTAAATGTTAACCCATACATCACAAGATGGGTTGCAAACTGGCTGAGTGACAGAACCCACAGGGTCAGAGTTGCTGGTGCCATGTCAGACTCAAAGCCTGTCACAAGTGGTGTACCACAGGGCTCAGTCCTGGGCCCACTCTTGTTTGGCATCTACTTTTCCAGTACAAGCAAACACAGGAGGGTTATGGCTGACAAAGTTTGCAGATGACTGCAAACTGGCCATAGTAGAAAACACATCTGACACAGATATCCTTCAGAAGGGTCTCACAGAAGCGGATAACTGGTGCCAGAGCCATGGCCTAAAGTTAAATGCCAAAAATGCACAGTCATACCCTTCGGAAAAACAAGGTTACCCCTAGCTACCAAATAGGTGGCAATCCACTGAGCACAGAAGAAGTTATCAGGGACCTGGGGACCCAGGTTGATAGTAGTCTGTCATTCGACACCCATGTAGCTAAAGTAGTTAGGAAGACCTTCTACATTGCCCACCTTATCATGAAGGGATTCTCATCTAGATCAAGGAGGTCATAGTCTCCCTATACTCATCACTCATCAGACCAATGATTGAGTACAATGCCCCATTGAATGTATCTGACCCGACACTTGCAGCAGCTGGAGAGGCCACAAAGTTCCTCACCAAAAGGATAAAGGGTCTCAAACATCTGTCCTATGCTGCCCGACTGAAAGAACTCCAGCTCTATTCAGTCTCAGAGGTGACCTTTGCCTAACATACAAGGCCATGTCAAACCCAGATTTGATGAATATGCTTCACCTCAAAAATCTAGATCCGTCAGAGTCACAAGGGAGACTTAAACCTCGACACGGCTATTAATAGGGCGTGCTGGAGGATAGATTCATCACCCAAAGACTCCCTATGCTGTGGAATAAAATCCTGGTATATGTGAGGCAGAGCACCTCGCTGGCCTTGTTCAAGAGAAATCTTGACCAATGGATGGGAGATTGCAGATATACCCCAGGGATTACCTCAGTGTCACTGCTCAACAGAGGCACAGCAAAATAATGGGTATAGTTCCCCATACTAAAGGGGTGGCGTAAACTATGGGCTAGGCTTGTAAATGCCCTCGGGCAGATAGCCTAGTATGAACCTATGAACCTATGAACCTATAAGTACAACTGGAGTATCTTCAGTCGAGCTGCATAGGGCATCTGTTTGAGGCCATTGATCCTCTTGGTGAGGTACTTCTGTGGTCTTTCCAGCTATTGCAGGTGTCTTGTAAGGTACATCCCAAATGGGGCATTGTACTCTAAGATGGGTCTGATGAGTGATGAGTAGAGGGGCACAATGACCTCTTTTGATCTGGATGTGAACCCTTTTGTGATTAGGTGGGCCATGTAGAAGGATTTTCTAACCACTTTGGCAATGTAATTATCAAAGGTGAGATTACTATCTACTTGGGTCCCCAGATCCCTTATTACGTCTTCCGTATTTAGGGAACTACCACCTATGTGGTAGTTTGTGGGTACTTTGTTTTTTCCAAAGGGGATGACGATGCACTTTTTGGCATTTAGCTTGAGGCCATGATTTTGATATTAGGTATCCGTCTCAGTGAGACCCTTTTGGAAGATGTCTGTGTCAGCCATAAACTCAATTATAGCCCCTAGTTTGCAGTCGTCTGCGAACTTGGTCAACCATAGTCCTCCTGTGCTTGCCTGTACCTCTGAGAAGTATATGCCGAACAGGAGGGGTCCTAGGACTGTGCCCTGGGGAACGCCACTTGTAACCGGTTTAGAGTCGGACCTGGCTCCCCCAACTCTCACCATGTGGGTTCTGTCCGTGAGCCAGTTGGCAACCCATCTTGTGACGCAGGGGTTTATGTTCAGGCTGGTGAGCTTGTCTAAAATACCAGAATGGGGAATGGTGTCGAAGGCCTTAGCGAAGTCTAGGTAGGCTGTGTGTACCACCTTTCCCTCGTCTGTAGCCTTGGTAACTGTCTCAAAGAAGTCCACCAGGTTTAGGAAGCATGATCTGCCCTTAACAAAGCTAAACTGGGTAGGGTCCAGTGTTTGGAGGTTCCCGATGTCTCTGTTAATGAGTTCCATGATGAAGCGCTCCATAGCCTTGCAGACCAAGCTAGTCAGGCTTATAGGGCGATTGTTTCCGGGGTGTGTTGTGGCTCCACCTTTGTGGAGCAGAATAACCATTGCTGTGCGCCACTCTATGGGTATGTAGCCTGTGAAGAGACTGAGTTTGAACAGTGTGTTTAGGTGAGGGGTTAGTTCGTCTTTGAGCTCATGTAGGACGCAGCCTGGGACACTGTCCGGTCCCATTGATGCTGTGTTTTTGGCTTTGGAGAGGGCTGTTTTAACCTGAGTGTCTGTGATTTCAGGGACTCTACATTCTTCTGGTATGGTTATGGGCCCTTTTGGGGGTGAGAGGGGGGTGAAGTTTGCACTGAACCTGTCTGCCAGGATGTTGGCGATATTGGTCAGTTCAGTGTATTTTGTGCCATTCTGCACCAACTCCGAGCAGATCTGAGCATTGCCACTTAGATTCTTGACATAACTAAAGAATGCCTTGTGGTTATCTTTGGAGTCCTTGGCAATTTTTCTTTCAAAGCTCGCCTTGGATGATTTTATGAGGGATCGTAGTTTCTTGCTGATACTGATCAGGGATGTCTTCCCTTCTTAGGATTTTACTCTTTTCTGTACTAGTTTCCTCCTTCTATTGTATAGCTTGTTTATGGCAGGAGTCCACCAGACTGGTTTCCTTTTCTTGGAGGAGTGAGTCTTGGTTTTGCTTGGGATGGCACGATCCATGCATTCTTGTAGCTGCCCGTAGAATGCATTAGTAAAAGATTTTGCAGCTTGGACAGTGTTATCCTTCAGCATGGGGGCTTTGAAACTTTCTACCTCGGTCTTAAGTAACGTGAAGTTTGCTTTTGAAAAGTTTTTCACTGTGGCTTTCTTGTCCGGGGGGTGGGGGCGGAATATGGATATCCACAGTGATTTGTTTATGGTCAGATCTAACCAGCGAGGGGTTGACCTCTGGTGTGGAACACCGGTCACCCATGTTGGTGATGACCAGGTCCAGTATGTTGTCACCTCTGATGAGAGTGTTGACCAGTTGAACCAGGGCATTTGAGTTTATAAATTCTAGGAAAAGTTGGGCAAGGGAGTTAGCACTTGAGTAGTTCTCCCAGTTCATGTTTGGGTAATTGAAATCACCCAATATTAGGGTGTTTGGTAGGACCTTTATGTTTCCCTAGTTTCCAGAAACGCGGAATGGGGGTCCTGGGACATGGTGGGGGATCTGTAGCAAGCTACAATTTGAATTGCAGTTTTGCCCATTGTTAGGTGTACGTGGATGAACTCTGAAGCATCGTGCTGTGCCACTAACCTGGAGGTGTGGGTATCCTTGATGAATATGGATACTCCCCCGCCTTTTGTATTTAGGTTTGGGTTCTGTGGCCGAAATGTATGGTATGCGTTACAGCCTGGTAATGCTGGGGTGCTCTCTGGAGCCTTAAACCAGGTTTCTGTTACTGCACATATATCGATCTTCTCTATACTGAGGAGTGCCTCGAGTGCATGCATTTTGAGGTTTAGACTTCTGGCATTGAGTAGCATTACCCTCAGTTTTTTGTTACTTTTGCTATTTACGGCAGTGGGTTTGTCTTTTGAGCCTTGCCTGAAAAAGGCACTATGGGGGTGGCAAGGGCCTTGGCAAGTATTCGAAAGCCTAAGGGTGACAGGTGCAAGCCGTCTCTAGCGAAGCAGCGTGGCTTGTCTAGCATGTCATCCCAGGCAGACAGACATTGGCTCCCCTTTGAATGACACCAGAAACTTAGCCAATTGTTAAAATTGAGAATTTTTTCTTTTTATCGTGGTATCATTCTTGGTGAGGGCAAGATGCTACTCAGGGTCAGGGTCATACTGGCCTGGCTATGTGATCAGAGAGCTCTTCCATGTCTCTTTTCATGTAGTTCAGGGAGGTATGGCTCAGGTCATTCACACCAACATGGACAATGACAGATTCATATTTGTACTTGTTCTGGAGTGACCTGAGCGCTTGTGTTATGTGGTGGATCCTGGCACCTGACAGGCAACTAACAGTAACCTTCTCCTTATTCAACCTAGTGAGTGGGACGTCAGTGTGCCTGACTATAGAGTCACCTATTATTAGTATGTTGGGTATGTTATTTTGCCTTAAGGGCTGTGATTGCATAGCACACTGGTTTTGTGAAGTATGTGTTTCATGGTTTGTGTTGTGGGGGTGGAGGTTGCTTGGATGTTTACTTTGGAGGTCTCTGTTGGTTTTGCAGATTTTTATTTAGAGCCTCTGAGTATGTTTCCATGTATTTATGTGTGTTTTTTGCCGGTGCTGGTTTAATGGGTCTATGTAAGACTGGTGGTGTGATGCAAGTATTTCCCTTCTCCTCTTGACTGTCTGATCCAGTCTTGGGTTGAGAGAGCTTAGCTTCTAGTTTGGCTGTATAACTGCATCTCTCGCATGTATTAGTGTTTGGTGGTAGGAGGAAGGGGTTGTCTGTGTACATGAGGCATTTGTAACATTGCCTCAAAATGCCCAGGTTCACCAGTGAAACTGTCCTTTGGACATGCCTGAATAGGTACAGTGAACTGTTTTACTGGATGGCTGGTAAGGTCGAATAGAGAGTACCCCTCTGAAGAGGTCCCTCAGAAGAGGTTATTTAAGAGAAAGCATTTAGACTCCCCAGAGGAGTCCATCACTTCGGATACGGACCTCGATGAAGCTGAAGGGTCCCCACGGTCGCCTCCTGATGATGTGTCCTTTGGAGACATCTTGGAAATACATAAACAGAGAGGCAGTTGGAAGTCCACCAACCCTTCAGCAGAGGAGTCCGTGTAATGAAGGCCTTTGGATCTCACCCTTCCTCCACTTCGGTGTCTACGCCTTTTGACGAACTTCTGGACTTAGTTTCTCAAAAGGCATGGGAGTCTCCAGATTCAGTGGAACCTGTTCCTCGGAGGCCAAATAAGTTCACCCCCCCCCCCCCCCCCCAACAAAAAATTTTTAACTAAGGAAGTCCTGGTAGATGCTATGGTGGTGGCGGCAGACACCAAGAAGGAACTCTCAGAGACATCTTCTTCTTTCCATCCAACGAACAAGGAGTGGAAAGCGCATTTTTTCTTCAGCGACTTTTGCTCTTAGATAGCTGAATTACCTGACCCACTTTACTAGATTATAGGGAGATCTCCTGAAGGAGTTATGAGATGATCTCCAAGGTTCAGTAGCTGAAGGGGTGTCAGAGAATGTTTCCTCTCAGCTTTCTACCGTAAATTCAGTGGTCAACTCTTCCATGAGACTGATTTCTTATGCAGAGGATGGAGCAAGTATAGCAGCAGCTTCAGGAATTTCCCTAAGGAGACAATCTTAGATGTGCTATTGTGACTTCGGGGAACTCTTTAAATCTTCCTTTGTCAGTGCCCCGTTTGATGGCTCATTTCTGTTCGGGACCAAAGTCAAGGACACACTAACCAGGTGTGAACAAGCAAGAAAGACTCTGTCTGCTGTAGGAGTCCATTTTTCCCTACCTACCAAACCATATCCCAAAGGTCAGAAAGGAAGTGGGAAAATATAGTTTCAAAAATCTCAGAGAGCCTTCCAGGACACACGTGGTGAATCTTACCCCAGGGGCATGGGGGAAGTAGTAATGGGAGATGCCGACCATGCTGCAGAGGGGGTCCACAGAATCAGGGAGACAGAAAATCTTTCTATGGAAAGCCCTTTCAGCACTCCTGAAGGGAGGCCCACCTGTTCATCTCTGGAGGCAGTCTGGGACCACTTATCTTTGTACCCAGAAGTCTGGCTAACAATAATAAAAGACAAGTGGATACAAAGCATCATATCCAGAGGATGTTCATCGTGTTACACTGCTGCAGTCATTACACTTGGGTTATCCTGCCGTCAGGCGGTTCCCCACTCGGCCTGAGTTCCAAAGTCTTGGTCCGGCGTCGGTTGCTGTCGCCTCCTCCCTGACGTCAGTGCGACAGGGGTATATAAGATGCAGCCGACGCCATTTTCTTCAGTCTTTCTTGCCACACGGTGCCCGAAACAAAAGCAGTTCGCAAGTGCCGGTCGGCCGTCTCCTGAGATTTTCATTCCGAATCCAGAACCGAAGTCTTCTACAAAGCTAAGTACCCCGTTGGGGAAACTTTTTCTTGCCTCAGACCGAAGTCAGTAAAAGTTAATAACTGTATTTCTTGTGGGAAGCAAATACCTCATAAGGATTTCCATTCCTACTGTATCCCATGCCTAGGCCCAGACCACAACGTCACTGGTTGTCGGATTTGTGCTAGGTTTAACAAGCGCACTATTAAACGTCGGTTTGATTTTGCCTGACATTATTTTGGTAGAAAATTCAATTATACCGTGCCGTCGGAACTTCCGACGACCGGAATACACAAAAAGCGCAAAGACAAGGATAGGCATCCAAGGCCCAAAACTGACGACAAAGCCTCTTCTAGGCCAGTCGCCAGTTCTCCGGTTTTCAGAGAGGCGCCTTCGCAGCCCCTGACGACCGCTTCTGTAGAACCACAGGCTGCCTCTGACTCCGACGTGGAGATGGCTGGGCCTTCGGACGCACACGTTATTCAGCCTACCGAGGCTAACCTTTCAGACGGATCAGGAGTAGCTGAGCAACCCACAGCTTCAGAGGGTGTTTTCAGACCTACTCAGTTAAGCATTAAACCCTCAGCTAAGTCTAAGCCTCCTTTAAAGTCAAAGAAACAAATACAGCATTCTCCAGGACAGGCCTCCATGCCTAAGAAACAAATGCTCAGAATGGCCGAAGACCTAATCACTCTGATCATGGGGTCCCATCCCCCTCCTGATAAAAGGCCTAGACAGGATGCAGACTATGACTCATCCGACCAGGTGTCCATCTCTTCTGATTCATCCTCAGACCTAGGATACTCTTTACCCCCTTATGAGGATTCTGATGCTGAGGAATCAATTCCATCAGCCTCACCACCTGAGGACTACTCCTTTGGGGAAACCCTACATACCATGAGGGAGCATTTCCACTGGGAAGGCCAGGATTACTCAGAATCCAAGAAAAGGCTTAGAGACTTCCTTTTATTACCTCAACACAGACCCCTTGCTATTCCGCCAGTGTTAGATATTGTGGATGATGTGTATACTGAATCCAGCTTAAATCCTGATTCCTTACCTCCAGCCCCTGTTAAACCTGACAGATACTACAGAGTCCCTGACTCACATAAATTTCTGTGTAAAAGCCCTGTAGCTGACCCTGAAACTATTTCTCAGGGACCCAAAGGAGTTAAGGCCTCATCAGCCAAGAATCCAGTTCCCTCTGATAGAGATTCCAGAGCATTAGACAGATGGGAAAAGAAAATATATACGTCTGCAAGTTTAGCAATGAGAGCCTTAAATTGCCAGTTTCACATGCTAAAATATCAGCAATTTTTACTGTCTCAGTTAAAACAAAAAATACTTCCAGAATCAGATCCTCCTAATTTTAAAGAAATGCAGGATTTATTGCATGCAGCTGAACAAGTGGGAAAACATACTTTGCAATGTGGTTTTGATTCTCTAGAGGCCTCCTGCAGAGCAGCAGTTACAGGCTCTGTCATTAGAAGACATGCTTGGTTAAAAGAACATATGTTACCAGATCATGTTAAAGCAAAATTATTGGTGCATCTTTGCAGCAGGATGTGTTATTTGGAGTTAAGGCAGAAGAGGTATTAAAGAAAATAGAGGATAAGGCAAAATCTATGCAAACGGTGAAGGATTTCTTACAGGTTCAGCCTCCTAGATTTAGCAGAAACTGGCCAACTAAGAATTGGTCCTTTCCAATTACAGACAGATCTCAAAGGGGAAGATACAGACGTCCAAGAGGTAGAGGTCAAACACAAGGTCCTTACAGGCCTCGACAATGGGTTGCATCAGGCCAGAAAGAAGGGGAAGACAGGCCCCAACCATATAAAAAGCAGCTCCAAAGACTTCCCACTACAGCTGCCAAACAAATCCCTCTTGGCAGCCCCCTTGGGAGGAAAACTGGCGCTCTTCTACCACAATTGGCAAATGCTCACCAAAGACAAATGGGTTCTCAACATTGTATTTCAAGGTTACAGGTTCCACTTTCACACTCTGCCAAGGTTAAAAGGAATGCCAAATCTGTCACCAAATCAATGGGCAGAGGCTCAAAAACAAAATTACAGCACTCATGGATATGAGAGCTATTCAAAAGGTACCATCACAGGAGCAAGGACAAGGATTTTACTCAAGACTCTTTCTGGTACCCAGAAAGGACAAAGCCTGGAGGCCCATTCTGGATCTTTTATCTCTAAACACTTACCTGGATGTTCCGAAATTCAAAATGTTGACATTACAGCAGCTTCTTCCCATGCTGGGCAAGAAAGCTTGCCTTGTGACTTTGGAGCTCAAGGAGGCATACCTGCATGTCCCTATCAGACAAAACTGCAGAAGATACCTCAGATTCATAGCTGGTTCAATGCACTACCAATTCTCTGCACTGCTCTTTGGCTTATCTACTGCACCCTGGGTCTTCACAAAGTGCCCGGCACCAGTAATTACATTTTGCAGACAGAAAGGAATTCAAATTTATCCGTACCTGGACGACTGCCTGATTCAAGCAGAGAGCAAGGACATTCTTCTGAAGCATCTGGCGTTTGTAAAAAAGTTATTAAGTTGCCTGGGGTACACAGTAAACGAAAAGAAATTAAAACTAGTGCCCTCACAAGAGATTATATTCCTGGGTGCCAGCTTGAACACAACGGCCCAGATGGCTTATCTCACGCCAGACAAGCAAGGACAACTGACTCAGTACTTTCAATTGATGGCAACAAAGACCCAACTCCCTGCAAGAAAAATTCTGCAGGCCTTGGGTTACATGGCATCCTGCATACTACCAATTCCATATGCCAGACTGCATATGAGGAAACTACAATGGTACCTAAAGAATGTATGGTCTCAACACTGTCAAAGTTTGGAAACAGTTATACCACTAATCACTTGCCTTCAACAGGAGTTTCAGTGGTGGGCTCAAGCTTGTCACCTCAACAAGGGACAGCCTTTTACACAACCCACAGCCAGGCAAACACTGACAACAGATGCATCGGATTACGCCTGGGGAGCACACATGGCAGGCAAATGTATTCAGGGCACGTGGCCCGCAGAACAAAGGCATCTTCACATCAATCAAAAAGAGATGCTAGCTGTACAAAATGCCCTTATAGCTTTCAAGGACCTACTGCATCCAGGACAACTACTGCTAAAGACAGACAACACCACAGTTATGTGGTACATAAGCAAGGGGGCACTCACTCCTACCCCCTATGCAGACAAGCCATGACCTTGTGGAACACAGCTATAAACCTTCAAGTTCATCTGCAAGCACAATTCCTGCCAGGAGAGAAAAACACACTGGCAGACGACTTAAGCAGAAACATCATGGATCCCCACGAATGGGAATTGAATCCACAAATATTCAGAATGATGACACAGAAATGGTGGAGCCCGGACATAGATCTGTTTGCATCCCCAATAAACTGCCAGCTACAAAAATTCTGCACAAGGAGTTACCATCCACAAGCATGGAAAGTGGATGCCCTCTCATTCAGCTGGGAGAACCTACAAGTTATACGCTTTCCCACCACTACCTCTCCTGCCAAAGGTACTCATAAAAGCCAGGCAAGAAGAGACAAAGATGATCCTGATTGCACCAGACTGGCCACGCCAGTACTGGTACCCAATCTTAAGGAGCTTAGCACAAGAACCACCCTGGATTTTGCCTCAAATCCCACATCTACTGACTCAGCACAACAATCAAAAACTACACAGCCAGCTAAAGACCTTAAACCTAGCTGCATGGAAGATTCCTTAGTCAAGCAAGCAATGCCTCTCTCCAAAGTTGTTATGGATGTCCTTCTGGAGGCCAGAAGGCCTAGGACCAGGAAAGCCTATTTGGATAAATGGAAGAGATTCTGTGCCTGGAACCAAGCTCACAGCCTTGACCCTCTTGTCCCAAACTTTCCTCAGATACTACAATACTTAACTGAGATGCTGGACAAAGGCCTCTCCTTCTCATCCATCAAGATCCATGCCTCTGCCATCTCTGCTCATTACAACACGGATCCACCAATTTTCTCTAATCCTCTGTTAAAACAGTACCTCAGAGGGACTAAAAACATAAGACCGCCCTGATGAGTACCTACACCAACTTGGGACCTCAACTTTGCTTTGGAAAAACTAACTTTACCTCCTTTTGAGCCAGCTAACACAGCAGAATTAAAATATATCACTTGGAAAACTGCTGTACTCCTGGCAATAACATCAGCACGAAGAGTTTCAGAATTACAGGCACTAATGGCAGTGGAACCTTTCCTCATTTTCCACCAGGACAGGGTGTCTTTAAGAACTAACCCTACGTTTATGCCAAAGGTGGTATCCAGTGTAGCTCTAAACCAAACTATTCACCTGCCAACTTTTTATCCTAAACCACAGAATAAACGGGAGAGACTACTGCACTCTTTGGACATTCACAGGCAGTTACGCTTCTACTTGGACAAAACCAAAGCTTTCAGAAAATCTGAGTAATTATTGGTAGCATATGCTGCAGGAGCACAGGGAAAAGCCATTTCAAAACAGACTATTTCAAAATGGATAGGACATTGTATACGGTTCTGCTACACATACCATACCTAGCAGCATTAGATCTCACTCCACCAGGGCAACAGCCACTTCAACTGCCTACCTCAGGGGAGTACCCACCAAGGATATTTTGGAAGCAGCAACTTGGAGTTCTGTACATACCTTAACCAAGCATTACCATCTGCCTCTATACTCTAAATCCAGAGCTGGCTTCGCCACTGCAGTGCTGCAGGGCCTTATAGCCACCCCTAATGCCTTATAGAACCAGCCACCCTACCTCAGCTTTGGGATTCTACCCAAGTGTAATGACTGCAGCAGTGTAACACGATGAACATAGTACAGTTTTGTACCTACCATAAATGTAGATGTTCGAGTGTATACACTGCTGCAGTCCAGGTTACCCTCTCTCCTTCCCCTCTTACTGGCTGGTACATACCTATGTCTTCTACCCTTACTACCTATGGAAAACCTGTACCTAGCAGCATTAGATCTCACTCCACCAGGGCAACAGCCACTTCAACTGCCTACCTCAGGGGAGTACTTACCAAGGATATTTTGGAAGCAGCAACTTGGAGTTCTGTCCATACCTTAACCAAGCATTACCATCTGCCTCTATACTCTAAATCCAGAGCTGGCTTCGCCACTGCAGTGCTGCAGGGCCTTGTAGCCACCCCTAATGCCTTATAGAACCAGCCACCCTACCTCAGCTTTGGGATTCTACCCAAGTGTAATGACTGCAGCAATGTAACACCTGCTGAATCTAGCTTTGTTTGTATGCTTGTTGTTTGTTTGCTTGTTATTTCCCTGAAACGTTAATTCCACCTAAAACGCGGCTTGTCAGCGCTTCTGTGGATCCCTAGTGATATCTGCATTGCTTACTGCACTTATTTCCTTGTTTCACTTGAAAGAAAGTCACTGTTTGTCGTTTTTGCATTTAAGTTACCTGTAACACATTGCATTTAAGTTACTTGGCACTTGCTCACTAAAGCAGTTATATAAGTCAGCACTAAAAAATTAAAAGCTCTACACCCTCACAAACTCCCTTTGAGTACCTTGTTCCCCATTGGCCCTTTTTTTCAGTTATAAAGGAATTCCCAATACTATTCTAGCATGTCCAAAGGTCAGTTGTCAATCTCCTCTCCGGTCCAGCTGGTGAATCTGGGAATCTTGAGGCAATGTTACAACTGCCTCATGTACACAGACAACCCTCTCCTCCAACACATGTGAGAGATGCAACCATATAGACAAACTGGAGGCTAAGCTCTCTCAACTCAGTACTGGCGTAACCAGTCAGGAGGATAAGGAAACCACACTCACTACAATTCCAGTCTCACATAGACCTACCACGACAGCAAACCAAACACATAAACACACAAAAGCATACTCGGAGGCTCTAAATAGAAATCTGCCTAAGCAGCAGAGACCTCCAAAGCAGACACCCAAGCAACCGCTACCCCAAAACAAAACACGTGCAACACATAGCTCACAAAGCCAGTGTGCCGAACAGTCACAGCCCTTAAGGCTAAACAACACACCTGATACACTTGTAATAGGTGACTCTGCCGTCAGGCACACTGACTTCCTGCTCACCAGGCTGAACAAGGAGAAGGTCATGGTGAGTTGCCTGTCAGGAGCTAGGATCCGCCACATAACACAAGCACTCAGGTCACTCCAAGGCAAGTACAAATATGACTCAGTCATTGTCCATGCTGGTGTGAATGACCTGAGACATACCTCCCTGGACTACATGAAAAGAGACATAGAGGAGCTCTCTGAGCATGTGGCCCAGGCCGGTATGACCCTGACCTTGAGTAGCATCTTACCCTCACCAAGAATGATGCCACAGTATGAAGACAAGATGATCAATTTCAACAGTTGGCTTAAGTATTGGTGTCATTCAAAGGGGATCCAATGCCTATCAGCTTGGGATGACATGCTCGACAAGGCACAATGCTTCACTAGGGACGGCTTGCACCTGTCACCCCTGGGCTTTCGGATATTGGCAAAGGCACTTGCTACCCCCATAGTGCCTTTTATAGGCAAGGCTCAAAAGAGAAACCCACCTCCATAGGTATCACAAGGGATAAGAAACTAAGAGTAATGCTACTCAACGCCAGAAATCTAAACCTCAAGATGCACGCACTCGAAACTCTCCTTAACATGGAGAACATTGGTATCTGTGCAGTAACAGAAACCTGGTTCAAGGCTCCCGAGAGCACCCTAGCACTACCAGGTTATACCTCATACCATGCTTTTCCCCAAAACTTGGACGAACCAGAAAGGAGGGAGTATCAATATTGGTCAAAGATACCCACACCTCCAGGTTGGTGGCACAGCAGGAAGCATCAGAGACTATCCATGTGCAACTAACAGTGGGTAAAACTGCCTTCCAGTTTATAGCCTGCTACAGACCACCCTCCCAAACCCAGGAACCCCACTCGGCCTTCCTGAGAACACTGGAAAATATGAAGGTCTCTCCAAACACCATTATATTGGGCGATTTCAACTACCCAAACATAGACTGGGAGCATTACTCTAGCTCCAACACCTTAGCCCAAAGGTTCCTAGAATTTATAAACTCAAATGCTATGGAACAACTTGTTGCCACTCCCACAAGAGGGAAAACATACTGGACCTGATCATCACCAACATGGGGACTCTATGCTCCAGACCAGAAGTGTATCCCTCACTGGTAAGATCAGACCATAAACTAATCTCACTGGATATTCACATCCCAACCCCACCCCTTGCCTAGAAAACCACAGTGAAAAACTTCTCTAAAGCAAATTTCACACTCCTCAAAACCGAGGTGGAATCCTTCAAAGCCCGGGCCTGTGGAAAATCTGCCCAGACCACAGAATCCTTTATAAACGCATTCTATGAACACCTTCAGGAATGCATGGATCATGCAATCCCAAATAAAACCAAGACCCAATCCTCCAAAGGCAGAGGTCCTGTCTGGTGGACCCCAGCCATAAACAAACTATACAATAGAAGGAGGAAGCTATTACATGATAGAGCAAAATCCCAAAAAGGGAAGGCATCTCTGATCAGGATTAGCAAAAAACTATCGTCTAAGGCCAGCTTCGAGAGAAAAATTGCACAGGACACTAAGGATAATCACAAGGCTTTCTTTAGTTATGTTAGGAACCTGGGTGGGAATTCCCAGATATGCTCAGAATTAGTCAAAATGACAAAAATACACGAACCCACAGACATTGCCAACATCCTAGCTGACAGGTTCAGCGCACTCCCACCAAAGGGCAAATATCTATCCCAGCAGAGTGCTGCCCCCCTGACATCTCAGATGCTCAGGTAAGAGCCGCCGTCTCCAAAGCAAAAAACACAGCATCAATGGGACCAGACGGTGCCCCGGGCTGCGTCCTACATGAACTCCAAGAAGAGCTAAACCCAAACATAAAACTACTGTTCAATCTCAGCCTTACTACAGGAGATGCACCCAAAGAGTGGCGTACAGCAACAGTGGTCCCTCTCCACAAAGGTGGTGCCTCAACGGATCCTGGAAACTATTGCCCCATAAGCCTGACTAGCTTGGTCTGCAAAGCTATGGAAAGGATCATCATGGACCTCATAAATAAAGATATTGGGGAGCTACAGACACTGGATCCTACCCAGTTCGGCTTTGTGAAGGGCAGATCCTGCCTCTTAAACCTGGTTGATTTCTTTGAAACAGTCACCAAGGCCATTGATGAGGGGAAGGTGGTCCACACAGCCTACCTGGACCTCGCAAAAACCTTCGATACAATACCCCACTCGGGCATTATAGATGAGCTCACCAGCTTAAATATAAACCCCTATGTCACTAGATGGGTTGCAAACTGGCTCAAGGACAGAACCCACATGGTTAGAATTGCTGGAGCCATGTCAGACTCCAAACCAGTTGCAAGTGGCGTCCCACAAGGCTCAGTCCTGGGACCTCTCTTGTTCGGTATATATTTCTCGGAGGTACAGACCAACACGGAAGGACTGTGGCTGACCAAGTTCTCAGATGACTGCAAACTGGGCGCAATAATCGACTCTACAGCCGACACAAGCATCCTCCAAAAGGGCCTCATAGAAACAGACAACTGGTGCCAGAACCATGGCCTCAAGCTAAACGCCAAAAAGTGTACAGTCACCCCCTTTGGCAAAAACAAAGTGCCCACAAATTACCACATAGGTGGTAATCCATTAAGTATGGAAGAAGTAATTAGGGACCTGGGGACCCAAGTTGATAGCAATCTCTCATTTGACAATCACGTGGCCAAAGTGGTTAGAAAAACATTTTATATAGCCCACTTAATCATGAAGGGATTCACATCTAGATCAGAGGAGGTCATCGTGCCTCTTTACTCATCCCTCATCAGGCCCATAGTTGAGTACAATGCCCCTTTTGGGATGTACCTTACCAGACACCTGCAGCAACTGGAAAGACCCCAAAAGTACATCACCAAGAGGATCAAAGGGCTCAAACAGATGCCATATGCTGCCCGGTTAAAGAAACTCCAGCTCTACTCAGTGGCATACCGCCTGCTCAGAGGCGATCTGTGCCTGACGTATAAAGCCATGTCCAACCCGGAATTAATGGACATGCTGCACCTCAGAAAATCCAAATCCCATCGAGCTACGCGCTCGAGAGACTTGAACCTCAGCACTGAAATAAATAGGACATGCTGGAGGGGCAGATTCATAACCCAGAGACTCCCTTCACTCTGGAATAAAATCCCAGTCCAGGTTAGGCAGAGTCCCTCATTGACTCTCTTCAAAAGGAATCTTGATGAGTGGATGGGAGATCGTAGGTTTACCCCGGGTATCACTTCTTTGTCACTGTTAGACAGAGGCACAGTATACTAACCTAGAAAAAGGGCATAGCAAAATTAATTTAAAATGGGTGGCGAAAGCCAAACACACTCTGGCTAGGCTTATAGATGCCCTAGGGCAGATAGCCTAGTATGAACCTATGGGGAGTATTTGCTGGTAGCTGTAAGTTGTTTTTTGCTTTTCTTATGTATGTTTTATTAGCAATTGGAATTGCCTACCTATTTAGAGGCACCTGACATCTGGGGCAAGAAAAACTGAAGAAAATTCCATTGGCTGCATATATACCCCTGTCACACTGACGTCAGGGAGGAGGCGACAGCAACCGACGCCGGACCAAGACTTTGGAACTCAGGCTGACTGGGGAACCGCCTGACGGCAGGATAAACCAAATGTAACTGCAGCAGTGTATACACTCGAACATCTACATTTATGGTAGGTACAAAACTGTACGTTACTCCATACCCTTTTCCTTCTCCGTCCCAAACATGAAAAACATTCCAGATGTTCCACCCAGTCAAAGGGAACAGGCAATGTTAGAAATTCAAAAGTTGCTAGATAAAAGAGTCATCCAAACAGTCCCCGCAGACCAAATAAGATCCGGAACTTACTCAAGATTCTTTTTTAGTTCCAAAGTAAACAAAACAGGGGACTGGAGACCAATTCTGGATCTCAACAACCCAAACAAATCTGTACAAAAGTCCAAGTTCCGGATGGTAACACTGCAGTCAATGCTCCCTTTTCTGGAACAACATGATTGAATGTGCTCGACAGACCAGGATGTGTACTACCACATAAGAATGGACAGGCGATCCAGGAGACACCTGTGCTTTTTACTGGGAGCCAGTCATTACCAGTTTCGAGCTCTGCCATTTGGCCTCACAACAGCCCCCAGAGTGTTCACCAAATGTATGGCAGTAGTTGAGGCTCACTTGAGGTGCCTAGGATTCCAGGTGTTTCCATATTTGGACGACTGGCTCCTAACCGCCACCACTGAGCATCTGCTAATAAAAGCGAGAAACACCACCTTGCAGCTCCGCTGTCACCTAGGAATCACAATAAACTATTAGAAATCTGCTTTGCTGTCTACTCAGTGTGTCGTTTTTATAGGAGCAGAATTTGATACAATAAAGATGATGGCCAAACTTCCACCAGAAAGAGTGCAAGTTCTACGAAGTCAGGTTTTAAATCTTCTTACAAAGAAAAAAGCACAAGCAAGTACAGTCCTAAAAGTCTTGGGAACCATGGCAACAGCAGTAACCTTGATCCCATTAGCACATCTTCACATGAGAATTCTCCAGTGGCTACTGTCCACTCAGTGGTCGATGCAGGAACTGCCTATGTCCCACAAAGTATTGATAACAGAATCTTGTAAAAAAGATGTTCATTGGTGGCCTTACTCCACTCATGTGACACTAGGTCGACCTTTTGTACTTCCCCAACCATTAGCCACAGTGACCGCAGACGCCTTTCAGATAGGGTGGGATGGTGGGGTGTTATCTGGGAAAGACGGTCCAAGGCACTTGGCAGGATCATGAGGCCCATTTGCACATCAGTGTCCTAGAGATGAGAGCGGTGCTACTGGCATTGCAAGCATTCCAGGACTTTCTTCCGCTGGGAACTGTTGCAGTACAGATAGACAACATGTCAGTTGTATGGTATATAAACAAACAAGGAGGAACCAGATCTTAACCCCTTTGTCAAGAGGCCCTGAGAGTATGGCAATGGGTGTCCTCTTCCCAATGCTTTCTGATAGCAACGCACATCCTGGGGAAATCCAGTGTAATAGCAGACAGACACAGCAGAGCGAGTCTGATGCCTCACGAGTGGACCCTAAAACAGGAAGTAGCGGAAGAAAATTTCCGCAAATGGGGCCAGCCTTGCTGCAACCTTTTTGCCTCATCCATGAATTCCAAGTACAGCAGCTACTTTGCCCTTATCCCCCTTCCGGGGGAGTCACCAAGGGATGCACTTGTACACAGTTAGCCTTCGGGTCTCCTCTATGCTTTTCCTCCCTTTCCATTAATAGCAACAGTTCTTCAGAAAGCCAATTATTTGGGAAGGGACTTGATACTCATTGCCCCATACTGGCCTTATCAAATCTAGTTCCCCTTCCTGTGGCCTCATCTTCGGGAGGAGCCTTGTATTCTGGACCCAGTTTTGGACCTTCTGACTCATGCATCAGGAACGTTCCATCCTTCCCTTCAAACTCTGAAATTGACAGCTTGGCTGCTCGGATTCCAACCATAGCCAGGTTTCCTAACCTCCCTTCATCAGTTAAACACATCCTAATATCTTCTCCTAAGGCTTCAACGAGAAAGATATATAGAAGCAAATGGAAAATATTCTCTTTATGGGCTTCTCATAATCATATTGACCCATTTTCTGCCCCAGTAAATTCCATACTAGAATTTTTGGCAAATCTATTCAATGAAGGCACAGCCGCAGCTACCTTTAGAGTTCAGCTAGCAGCGATATCCAATTACCATTTAGGTGAATTAGGCCTCAATATTATTTCTCAGTGTCTCACAGATTATGCAAAGCCTTTCTTAAAGGTACCTTATTATTAAGACCACCTATCAAAGACCCTCCATTACCATGGGACTTGAATTTTGCCTTATCTCATTTAATTTTTCCCCCATTTGAGCCGGCATCTTCTTGGGAACTCAAATTTTTGACATAGAAAACTATTCTCTTGGTAGCAATTACTTCTGCTAGAAGAGTGTCAGAGCTGCAAGCCTTCTCAATAAAGCCCCCCTACTTGCTGTTCCACAGAGACAGGGTCGCCTTAGGAACAAACCCTTCCTTTTTATCCAGAGTATGTTCAGAATCAAATTTGAACCAATCCATAGAGCTGCCAGTCTTTTATCCAAATTACAAGAATAAGACAGAATACATGTTACACCAACTGGATGTGCATAGATAATTACGCTTCTACTTACACAGGACTAAGGATTTCAGAAAATCTGACCAACTATTTATATCTTGTTCAGATTACAAAAAAGGTGCTCCAGTCTCTAAAGTGACACTTTCAAAATAGCTTTCAGATTGCATAGCCATAAATCTCAAAACAGAGATCTTCCTCATAGAGTTAAAGGCCACTCTATAAGAGCCATTGCAACCTCTTCCACCTTTCTGGCTAGACTACCAATTGATACCATTTGTGCTGTGGCAACGTGAGCACGACCACATACCTTTATCATTCATTACAAAATCAGTTTGGCCTCCAGGAACAGGGCCTGTTCTGGTTCCATGATTCTGAAGAATATTCTCCCTTGAGCCACCCAAGAAAGATGGTACTAGGGACGCTGTGCCATCCTGGTAAGAATGAAGGCAAGATAGGATAACATCACATAAAGAAGTTACGTACTCACCATAATGGTCCATGTTTGTTGTCAAGCTTCACCTTCATTCTTACATCCCATCCTCCTTCCCCCCAGCCTTTTTACTCCTGGAAGACTGAGTTGGTGCAATTGGATATCATTAATCTCTTGACATTCTTTATTGCTCTGTAGGGTATTGAACTGCCTTTATTTTGTATTCTCTTATTATATCTGCAAACAAGATCTGGGTAGCTTTCGTAGTGCATGCTGGGATATGGTTTAGCCATGAGCTACTGGAAGACCTCGAGCTTGTATATAAGGCCGAGTCGGATCCGAGGATTGGATCCGAACCCATCCTGGTAAGAATGAAGGCAAAGACATTATGGTGAGCACATAACTTCTTTTTCATTGGTGAGGTATGGGCCAGAAGATGTGGTATAACTGAGGAAGCCCTGGGGACTCCTGAAGCTGGTTTAGAAAGTTTTTAAAAAGGTTATGCATTTGCTGTTCCTATTTTAGATTTGTATCTGAAGAATTCATGTGGCATTGCTAATGAAATGGCAGGTTTGAATGGTCATATAGTAGTTGACTGGATCAAGTTGATTTAATCAAATAAAGGTGAATTAAGTGTGTATGTATGGAAGGAAAATAAGTGGCAGGAGAAAGAAGGAATTAAAAAACAATTTTTGTGAAGAGTGTAAAAAATTAAAGGAAAATGGCTTGGATATTAGGGTATTTGGCAACATGTAAATAAAAAAGTTGAAAGTTGGCTGACAACTAGCATGTAAAAGCTGTAGAGTAAATTGAAAAGATGACATTTTCCAAGTTTTATGTTAAAACCATATGCCAGTACAATAACATAAATTATATGTTTGACTTGAGTTATGGGTATAAGGAAATTATACAATATACAAGTAAAAAATAATACATTAATAATTTCTTATTGATATAATAATAATGCAGTAATACAAGTAGATACAATTTTGAAGTGTTTAATGAAAACATGTGGAGTAGAAGACAGCATTGTTTGACAGTGATGCCTGTGTGACAGTACAGATGATGACGATCTAGTTCCATTCTCTAGGAAGATCAGAAAATGTGTGTTCTTGAGGATTTCTGGCCTTGTTTATAGGTTTAAAGTTTCTGAAATTGAAAAGACCTAGTAGCATTGCTTTTCACCATTGGTGATGAGTTTATTATTAAATATTTAGCCAGATGCTTGCGAATGATGCAGAAAGTTAGATGTAAGATTAAAAAATTGATAATAACATTGTTGAAAAAGTATATTTGTGAATCATAGGCCTTGATTTCAAAACACTTACTCTCAGTGTAAGTTATCACTTACACTGACAGGAGGCTGAGAGCAGGTGTTTTGGAATCTGGTCCCCATAGTAAGCCTGTTTACAGACAGGCCTTACACTGAAAGCAAATCTTCTGGAGTAAGGCAAACTTACACTGAGAGCAATTCTTTTAGAATGTGGCCCACAAACTTTTAATTCATGTGAATGTCTTTAAAGTTTATAATACATGGCATATGGCATGCTTGTAACAAATAAATGAGTTGGTACCATAAAGTTGAACTTGATGTATTTAAGAGTCCATACATTTAAATACATTAAATTGTATATAAACAATCTTGACTTAACTGTATTATTGAGATGAAGTATAAAAGCCGCGGGGGTACAGCGGTAGCTTTGTTGCCTCACAACCAGAGGTTCTCCTGTTTAATTCTCGGCTGGAGTGCCTTCTGTGTGGAGTCTGAATGCCCTCCCCGAGGTCGAGTGGCCTCCGAAAGACATGCATCAATGGGTGTGCCTTTGCTGAAGGTTGGGCGTCGGGCTGGAAACTCGGCACCATAAAAATCTACTGCCAATCATTAGCGGGCCGAAGTTCCGCTGTGGCGACCCCTAACCAGGAAAAGCCGAAAAGACAAACATTGAGATGAAGTGTAAAATAAGAGTACCTTGTATTCTTAATTTAATAATTTAGGAGCACTTTGAATTGTGTAGAAATATCTTGAATTAACCATGTTATTGTAAATAAAATGTAAAGGATTCCTGCTCTTTATGCCCTAAATTTAATAGTTTAATTTTACTAAGATATCCCACAGATAGATAAGTGGACTAATAAATTGGTTACATATTGTCTGTGGATGGTTTGGAAAGATTGATATGCAGGTGTGTTGTACGTTTAAGAGTAGGTTGATAAAAGGAAGATGGTAGGAATTTAAAGGTTTAGATTAGTAGTTTGTTTTATGTGCGGCTATTCTGGGGGGAGGGGAATTACGCATCAGAAAGAAAGTTTTTTATGTAGATGTAACAGTCTGAAAAAGTACAATTTTTTTGGATTAGTATATTAAAGCACCTCCTTCTCTTCTGTGAGATTTTTAACTTCCACCTAAGCTGCTACCTCAGACAGATGGAATTTTGATTTAACGTCTTATCTGAAGGATGGTATCTCATGAGTGCAGCATATTACTCCAGTTCTTCACTGTAGAGTGAATATTGGAAACATGATTAACCCCTTTGAAATAATGTTGAGCATTAAATTTATGTTTTATTTTTTTACAAGAAACACTGTGTTTACTGCAGTCACCAACTTGCATGTAAGTTCAAATGAGTGGTAATGGTAGTTATTGAGTCATTCAAATGACTTTTGTTAGACCACTGTTTCTTAGCCAATGATCTTGGGTTTTGGGTGACAAGATCATTTGAAACAGCAGCATTCTCAGGAAGCAGATGACTTATATTTTGAAGTTATGAATACATTAAGCAGACAGTTTGACATTATGTATACAGTTGACCGTTGTTTACTGGTGGCATACCTGTGGATAGCGTTCTGTATCTCTGCAGATTTCCCTATGAAAGTCTGCAGCAATGGTCATACACAGGTCTACTGACTGAAACAATGCATAAACTGCACATGCCTGTACCTATAGCTTCTTTTTCATGGGTCGGTGAATGTGTGTATGAAAAGTACTCTCCATGAGCAGAAGCAGTGTTTAGACAGATGGTTACCTAAGGACTCTTTGATTCCAAGTTAAAGAAGCAGTGACAGGGCTTAATTGAAGTTAATCTGTTCTATGCAACTTCTACAGCTATTGAATTAATGTCACATACAAGTAATAATTATAGGTTTATAAGCTTCACAGTAGTCTTTGGGGAGATTTAAAAGAAGAACTTCCTGCAGTACCTGCTAGCCAAGGCACACCCCTTTTGCCTACTGTACACTTGTTTTGCCCAGGCACGCCCTAACTAGTTAGGCTGTTATGTGATCTTTTTTTCCCTTTCCTTTTCAGTACAGTGGACTTTTTTTAAAATAAAAACTATACTAGTACAAGTTAAAACAAAGCCCAAAGTAAACCAGGTAAACTGTCGCATTTTTAGTCCACCTAATTCCTGGCTTTTTGAACGTTTGAAAAGAGACTGAAAGCAGAACAGTATGTCATGGAAAGTGTACCTTTCCATTTGGTGCAACAGATGATTTAGCAGTTTGCACCTGCAGATATCCCTAGATATGATGATTGCTGCCCGTGTAAGGCATGCTGACCATATAAAGTCATTTCCAGAAGTTTTCTCAGCAGTGCAGTATGCCTTTTGTATGGACAAAGCACCAATTACCAGTAAAAGGAATACTGTTTTTCATTTAGGGCCAATATGTACAGTATGTATCTGTTGTGTAGCACCATGGCCTGTGCTTATTTGAAAACCGATTACTTGAAATAGGTGAATCAACAGTTCTCCAAATTGCCCATAGGTGTGTATCCAGAGGGTCTTGTGTCCATGTCTTGTGATAGAGTGGTATCCCATTGAAGTTTATCTCTCTGCCTTATGTTCAGTAAGTGCAAGATATGCTGTGGCTCCGTAGTGATTCAAAATGGGATAGAGGTCTTGGAAAATAAATGAGTGGAAAGCTCTGTAAGTGTTGTTTGACAGATGCTCTTAACATTTATGCTTATGTTCAAATAGTTACTGTCAGAAGGGAGAAAAATAAGAGTTAGGACCTTGGTAGATATTATGTGACATCTGTGATACACTCAGACTTGGGCACACATTAGAGGCTGCTGGGCAGCCTTGGCACAAGATGTGGACACACATTCCTTACACCAATCTTTGATATGCTTATACCCTGAACTCTGAAAACAAGAAAGAGTAAATTTTAGGTCATTAAAAAGTGAAAGGGAAGCTTTTGCTTTTTTCCAGCTTTTTCAAGGCATATCCATGCTGTAGTATTTAATACTCTCACATAAAAACTGTAAATGTCATGATCACACAGTTATGCTAAATCTTATTTCTTGGAATAATAGATAGCCAAGTTGATATTTCTGTCAAATGTTGGTTTCTATTTTTAAAATGAAAGTCATTGCAGAGCCAGGCTGTTCTGTATTTTCTGTTTCAGCCATTGCTGAGTTGTGATTGGTAATCATTACTCACAAATGGTCCTGTATTGCTTAAGGGTTGACCAACACTGGGTTAAATCATAATAATACCAAGGCATGACATGTTACTGGGCTACATTTTTAAATCTTAAGCACCGAGCATAATCATGGTAGTTACTGCTTTTGTTGGTGGCAGCTGAGGATACACTTAGAGCCACAACTTCCTTGAAGTGATGTAACACTCCTTATTTCTAATGAGTTTATATGGTGTTATGTTGTTATTTCTAATAAGTTTATATGATGTTATGTTGTTTGTAGAAGTCTCAGTGTGGTCTGTGGTGTCTTGTTTGAATTGATTGAGATGTGGTGTGACTCTTCATGTCAACTTCTGTTGAATGAATAGGAGAGCTGTCAACATGTGGAATAAAAGCTGTACTCATGCTGATCCTACTTTTGAGTTCAGATCTCTATAGGATGGACATCAGACAGAGAGACAGGCAGACCGAGAGAGAGACAGAGAGAGAGAGAGAGAGAGATGCTATTGTAGGATGTGGTTTACTGTATGTAATTTACTTGTCAACTTTGGCAATGAGCCAGTCCTGTTGACTTCCATCATAGGGTGAAGAAAGATGTTGGTCTGCTTTTCTGACTGTATCATGTAGTATGTGATTTTACAGCATACAGCAATTATACAGTGAGACAAGGACATGTGCTTTTTGTTGGCTTCAAGTCGGCAGACCCTTCTTGTTAGCTGAAACAGCAACTGTATGATGTTCTTCGTGTTTCACTGTTGCAGTCCTGACTGTTGGGGATTTCCTGCCATGAAAGCCCTCGGCCAGCCTGACCAAAAGAGAAACTTATTTCACCTCCCAGGCTGGCAGATGCCTTAATCAACATCAGTACACTCAGGTGTAAAGGGAGCCAGCCTGCATCATCACTTCAGTCTTTTCTTACTGATGGAGCCTGAAGTAGATTTCAAGTGCGTAGGTCGGTACACACCAGAGAGATGTTGTAATTCGGAAAGATAAGTACCCTGTTGGGGAATGCCTTTCTTCTTTGACTCATGTCAGATAAAGTTAATAATTATCCCCGCTGTGGTAAACAAATTCCAAACAGAAACTTCCATATGCTTTGTGTAACTTGCTTAGGCCCAGACCACAAAGTCCCTAACTGTCATTTCTGTGCTAGGTTTAACACTAGAACTATTAGGCGTAGAGCAGAGTTTTTAGCTCATTTTCTGAGGCAGGAATCTGTGCAGCCATGTAATATGGTGTCCACTGGTCATCCCAAGCTCGATTTACCTAAACACAAACAAGATAAGAAACAAAACTCTAGGTCCACGGATGTCACTCATTCTCCCCCTGACATACCTACTAGACGTGATTGTTGAGGAAGGTTTTGATCTAGGGACTCAGGCCTCTGTCGAGACCCATTTGGAGTCGGACATGCCTTTGGTCCCTTCAACTTCTACAGCTCATATCTCCAGCTTATCGGTTGTGACTGCTAACTGGAGACATTTCATGGCCTAGGCCCATTCCGGTGCATTTTCAGTCTAAAAAGTGAGGTGAAACCTATACCAAAGAAAGGCATTGTGGCATGGCTTTTGCCTAGGCCTACGGGCTCCCAGTTTCAGGGACCCCACTAAGATTTAATCATATTGGCTGAAGACCTCATTAACACTGTAAGGTCCAGACAGGCTTCAGGGTATATTACCCCAGGCCTGATCCACTGCATTCAGAAGAAGAGCCTGATTTGGAGGAGTCTGCATCTGAAGAAGGCCATGCTTACACCTCATATGAGGGATCAGATTCAGGGGAGAATCTCTCCTCTGTCTCCCTGCCTGAAGACCTCACTTTTGGAGAGACACTGGATGCCATGAGGCAACATTTTCAGTGGTAAGCACATGAATACCCACAGGCTAAAAAGAGAATCAGGGAGTTCTTAGACTTCCCAGAGCACAAACCTCTAGTTATCCCACCTGTTCTAGAAGTAGTAGAAGATATTTTTCAGGATGCGTCCATGAATTCTGACTGAGTCAGGCTGAATCGCTCCCTCCTGCACCCAGAAAGCCTGACTGGTTGTACAAGGTCCAGGACTCTCATAAATATTTGTTAAAAAATCCAACTGCTGACCCTGAAGTGGTCACCCCAGGCCCTAAGGGGTCTAGGACTAATACCTCTAGGAACCCTTTACCTATTGACAAAAAAAGTAGGGCTTTTGATAGATTTGGAAGGAAAGTCTACACTTTAGCTACCTTTACTATGAGGCTCCTCAGCTGTCAATTCCATATAATCAAATACCAGCAAACCATTCTTAACCATATAAAACAAAAGCTCTCAGGTTTAGAGGATAAAAACCTTTCTAAGGAACTTTTAGGTCTGTGCCATTGCAGTTTCCAAGTATCTAAACACTTTCTTCACTGCGTGTATGATGCCATGCAAGCCTTCTGCAGGGCAGCTGTCACTGGCACAGTGATCAGGAGATACACACGGCTAAGAGAACAACCCCTCCCTGACCACGTAAAAATGAATCTCCTGGATGCACCCTAGACAAAGAATGCCTTTTTGGGGCTAAAGCTGAAGCAGTCCTCAAAAAGATGGAGGACAAGGCAAAATCCATGCGAATGGTAAAGGGCTTTCTACAAGTGCAACCCAACCTCCCCGGTTCAGGAGGAGTTTTCTGATCAAATATTGGTCCTTTCCCACCCAATCTAGAAGCAAACAGAAAAAAACCTCAGAGGAACAGAACCTCCAAGCATAGACCACAACACCAAAGATCTACTCAGTGGACCTCAAGAGTCTCACAGACAAGGGAGTTCTAGGACACCCGCCCCTGCCAGTGAGCAATTATGACTCTCTGCTACCCCCACCCCCACCCCAAAGCTAGGAGGAAAGTTGTCTCTTTTCTAGCTAAACTGGACCCGTGTTACTTCAGATCAGTGGGTTCTAAATATTATTGCCAACGGCTACAAGATCACTTTCAAATAGTTCTAAGATACCCAGCTGTACCCCAAAATCAAAAAATCTCAGGCTCGAAAACAAATTAAAATTTTGTGTTCCCAGGGTTTCTCTTCTTTTCTTGCATAGCTCGTAGTACTTAACTCTCCCTCCTAAAATTGTGGATTTTCTGGAAATCAGTGAGGATTACAGTTGGTCAGTGATGCCAGATATTAGAGTTTCACAATTCTTTTTCTTCAGAAGATGCAATATTATACAAAACATGCTGTTCTATTAACCGTCTGAATGGATTAGAGTAATAGTTACAAATCATGCCTGATTTTGGGCCGTTATACCCCATTATTTTTAGCTTTGTGCAGAATTTTGAGCAAAGAAGTTGAGAGGTATTTATGGCATCAGAACTAGATAGTATAACATAGATTCTAAATTATTAGTACAAAAAGAGAATGACTTTGGCACTTTGGCATTTCTAGAGTCTGCTTCAGTAGCATTCTACATTGACCTTCTGTTAGTTTTTGCCACC
This sequence comes from Protopterus annectens, assembly GCF_019279795.1. Taxonomy (NCBI): domain Eukaryota; kingdom Metazoa; phylum Chordata; order Ceratodontiformes; family Protopteridae; genus Protopterus; species Protopterus annectens. Next base: position 340,967,014 of record NC_056746.1, read on the forward strand.
GTGCTTTTGCTTTGTATTGTATGATTCATATGATTCATCTTTTAGGTAATCACAATTACAAATCCTTTCTCCCCATTGCCTTCTCTAGTATGATCTCTCTTGGTGTACAAGTGTCACTTTACTCTCCCTCTAAAGTGCATGACCTTGTGGTGTTTGCTGTTTATTTTCCCTCTTCTGCTCTAGATGTGTCAAGCCTCACTGGACTATGGTCCTTCTTCTGTAACTACTGTCCTAACTGTATTTAACAGGGCTAGTCCCATTATAGAACTATTAAGAACTGCATGGGTTAGTGTCCACTAACCATACATTTTCCCTGTTACTGCTCAGTGAGTTTCACTTATACTTGCTAATTTCCCTGCCAATTTCCTGTCAGGCACAATAGTAACAGGATTGCAGAAATCCACATATACCACATCTTCAGGGCTCTCTTTCAACATCAGAGATAGCTTAGTCATAGAAAATGGATCACACTGGAAGAGGAAAATATGGGCTGTTTGAAGCCCTTGCTACTTTTTAATGTCAGCAAAAATAATTTACAGAGTTTTGCTAACCCCTGTTTCCAGATTCTCAGTGGCCTGTTGAATTTATCAGTTTGTCTAGCTAGGTAGTTGTTAACAGGGTAAGTGGGCTGATTCATGAATCCTTTTCAGCCACAACATACTGCTTATTCTTTCCACTGTGGTGTCTGATTTGATTTGGTAATAATTAAAAGCTTTGCTATTGAGCTGTATAAGTTCAAAAATTGTTAGTCCTCATTAGAAGTCTGCCTATTTCCCAAAACCTTTATAGTGGGGAATGATTTTTTTTTTACATTTACCAGAAGAGTTTCTTTTGATCTAACCAACTTGCATGGCCATTTCTTACTCCCAGTCTGCTTTTGCCTGCCAGAAGGCACTTGCACCATACATTTTCATTGCAACCATATATGCATGTTCTTCTCCTCTTTCCATGTTTCATTCTTCCAATCATATGCAGAGCTCTTCAAATCTATGAATTAGAGCACCAGATGCTTACACGTGACAAGTTAAACAGACCCTAATTTGAGATAAGTTTTGGAAATTTGTGACAGTTTTATTTTTTGTACTTAAAGTTTTTTTTTTGGGGGGGTTGCATTTTTTTAGTTTTAATGAAATATTCTGAAAAATGTATGATACGTAGCTTTGAAAAAAATTATTTTTGAGTATTTTTTAACCTTTTTCGTTGCCTTTCAGATAAAGCTTGCTAAATTGTTTTGCTGTGATGCTTTTGGATTCATGGTTATTGTATGTAAGTAAGGGGGTGTGGAGATGTGTGAAGGTTAAGGAGATACTTTTTGAGGACATGGAAGATGTTTTCAGTCAGTGGTGATTTATCTTTCTGTCATTAGGGAATGTGTGCGTGTGTGTATGTGCGTGTGTGTGTGTGTGTGTGTGTGTGTGTGTGTGTGTGTGTGTGTGCGTGTGTGTGTGTGTGTAAAATGGGCAAAGAAAAATGACCAGTCAGATTGCTGGCTACTGTGCCTCAAATCTATTTCTTACACACGAAAAAACTAGCAGGGGGCCACCTGTACCTCACATGCACTCATAGATTTCAAAATTCAGTAAACTGCTGCCATCTTGAAAAAAACATTTATTTGGGGAAAAATGTCAGATGTAGAAATACTCCAAATAATCCAAAACAATCAGACAAGTAAAACACCTGTAAACCAACAAGCGTACAGCATCAAGCACCAGAAATACACATACCCAACTCCAATATATTTACTAAGTTATTGTATAAAAAAATAATGAAAAATGAAGTGGAACAAAGGGAGAATCAGGACTATGATACAAATTAAACATGCTTTACAGTAAAAAAAGCAGTTAAACTCAAATTTAAGTACATTAACTGGTCAGGAGCAAAAAATTAATTCAATAAGGTAAAACAGCCCTGAAGAAAATGAGGGCGTAAACTTCATCAACCAGAAAGTTAAATATTTTAGGAAGAGATAACGTGAATAACATGAATCAGAAAAGCAGTCACCATAGCAACACAAAGCTGCCAGTATAACTTAGGATTCAAGTTACATATACACACAGACACTGTAGAAAGAATCTAAGACGTAGATCTGAAGCTATACAGTACTCCGAAAGGAAAACACTGAATGAATGCACATGCCTGTTAAAGTAGAAGTAAAATGGGCATAAAAATTGTCATAGAAACCAATTAAATAAAGGCAATAAGTATACTGTCAGTCACACCAACTTAAAACAATGATGGGGTGGAGGAGTATTGCTGCTTATATATGTTTACTTCATTTTGATAGGTGCCACCAAAATGAATTCCTTTGTGAACCTTTTTAGTGTGGAATAAGCATATCATCAACCAACATAACTTTAAAAGTTATGGTTTGGACATTACTGATTGTATGTATGTGTCTTTAAGTTCTTGGGATTGCCACCAAAATAGTTGCTGTTATGAGTGTTTTTAAGGCTGTGTCACCTGGAAAACCATTCAGGGTCATTATTTATTTATTGGAATTTGTTTGCTGGGGTACAGCCCTGAAGATAAGAAAGATCAAGTAGAAGTTTATTGATAATATACAGAAAACAGAAGGAGAACAAGAATATATACTGCCTCGCAGCACCCCTGGGCGTGCAGTAATATCTGTACCATGCACATCCCTTGTGCCTTATTGCAGATTTGTGTTCATTAATACAGCAGATTTGTGAAAAACATTATATAGACCAAGAAACTTTGGGCCATTTGGAAAAAGAAGCAGCTGAGGAAGTGCAAAAATATAAAGATCAAAACCTAGAGATTTTTGAAAGGTATAAAAAAGAAACATTGACATGGGAAAGAGAGAGATCTGATATGGTGCAATATTCATGCAAAGGAGAAAGCCAAACTAATTAATACAAAAGAGCTGGGAAGATACTTGAAGAGAAATACAGGCAAAGGTACCCAGATGTGGAAAATTTCACAAATCAAAAAATAAAACAAAGGGGGGAGTAGAAAAAATTATTAGTAATAGAGAAGTTAAAAAATAGAAACTGAAATTATTGATTACTTGCAAAGTGAAGGATTTAATGTAAAATTTTAGACACTGAAGACACACCAGAAGAACAACACACCTATTCACAAATGGAACAGTCCTCAGGCTGAAGCATGAAGAGCAGAATCCAAAATAACACAAATAATATTAATCTTCTGCAGAAATGCTTAAGATAAAAAAGGAGATGAAACAGAAAAAAATCAAGGTTTCTTTTCACACAGACAAGCACTTTCATTCCCCAATGGAAACTTCATCAGATTACTTGTGTTATTTTGGATTGTGCTACTGCTTGCTTTAACCTGAGGACTGTTCCATTTGTGAACAGGTGTTTTGTTCTTAAGGATTTAATGTAGAAAATCCAACTCTGGTAACATCACAGCATGATGGAACAAGAAGTCCCCAGATGGAGAAAGAGGTGGAATGGGAAGCATCTGATCACTTGCCACATGGAGATACTCTGGAACCTTTGGAAACAAGTACAAAAGTTCAGTTGTAGTTGCACAGCAAGGAAAGGCACAGGAAACAGTAGCAACTCTTGACGCAGTCAATGTTGTGGAGTGATAGGCCATTGATTACCCATGACAGAGCAACAGATGTTGCAGGATGCAGCTAAAGGTAATGTGGCACAGGACGATGTTCTGGAACTTTCTGTAGATTGCCTACAGGAAACAGAGAATAAAGAATATTCCATCATTTTAAAAGAAAATGCTCAAAGGGAAGAGTTGCTTGATTTAATAGAGATAGAGAGACATATTAAGATCAATGAAAGAAATAGATTTCAGAAAGTCAAGAAGACCCAAAATGTTAGAAGTCTGATAAAACAAATGAACACAGTAATCAAGACTATTAATAGAAATTAATGCGGTATAGCAGAAGTAAATAGGATATATTACTGTGCAGATAAATTAATAACAGATAAAGTAAATAAAGGGAAGAATGCCATCATGGAAGTAACGAATAGAGAAAACTATAAAGCAATTAAGACAAGAAGTGTCACTATTCGAAGAGTATAGAAGAGGGATCAGATCAACAAAAGTACTTAAAAAGATATGCATGATAAAAGCTACATACATTATTAGAACAGACTAGGATCTATTGTACACTATTTCAAATAATAAACTATAGATAACAGCACAGGCAGAACATTTTAGAAGATATGCAGATAAATATAATGGAAAAGTATAAAATAAGCAGTTCATTGGTGACCCAAAAAAGTTTTATAGATAAGTGGAAAACAAAGCAAAAGGAATAGAAACGCCACCCAAAAAAATAAATAAATAAATACATTTTGGAGAAATATTTATGAAGACCCTCTGGCACATAACAAAGATGCTGAATGGAAAAAAGAAGTAAAATAAACAGTAAGAAGTTCAAATTATTCAAATTACAGGATATGAAATGGGATGAAGTAATGGTTAGAGAAATTGAAATAAAATTAAGAAATGCTCTCAACTGGAAAACCACAGACCCAGATGCAGTACTGTACATAAGCATTTAGCCCTGAGTAAGAACTACTTATATGCGCACCCTGAACATACACCAACCTGGTTAACAACAGGAAAAATGGGAATCCTCCTTAAGAGTGAACCTGCAAGCTATCCTAAAAATTATAGACCAATAACTTGCCTTCCGACGATATGTACATTATATGTTGGAAATGATGCCAACAGAGTTTATAGTCATTTAGAAGAAAGGTCAATCATGATAACAGAACAAAAGGGTAACAAAAGAAAGTCATTTATAACAAGGGATAATTTATTGTTTAAAGTCATAATGGAGAATTCTAAAAAGGGGAAGAATCTAAGTATGGCATGGATACATTACAGAAAAGCATTTGATAGCATCACACATTCATGTATAAAGGAGTGCTTACAGATGTGTAGGATACACTCTGCATTGATCAGTTATAATACAGTGACCATGAAACTGTGGCAAACCACTTTGCAGATAAGCCATTATTATCCCAGGGATAAAAATTCAAAGGGGAATATTTCAGCGTGACTGTGTTATCACCGCTGCTCTTTTGTCTTGTCCTTAACCCATTAAGTTTTTTATTTAATGGATTAAGTTTAGGGTTATAATTTGGCTTCCAGAAAAAAAAACAACAGAGTGTAAAGACTTCTCATCTTCTTTTTGTGGATGATTTTAAAACTATATAGCTCATCAGATGAGGAGCTGAAAGCACAACTGGAAGGGGGTTAAAACTTTCTCAGGTGATATAAGGATGCCATTTTATCTTGATAAATGTGCAAAAGCAGCATTTAAAGCAGGAAAGCTAAGCAACAACAAAGTGTCACTCTGAGACAAAAATATGATATAAATGAACCCAATCAGGAGGAAGTGTATAAATATTTGAGAAGTGATGAAGGATCAACAATAAAACAGGAACAAATGTAAGGAATATTTTAGAAGATGAAATTAATACTGAAACAGTTGTGACATCTAGGAATGAAGTCCAAGCTGTAAACCAGTGTTCTCTTCCTGTTCTGCCTTACAGTTATGGGGTGATTGACTGGCCCCAAAAAGTATTGGATCAGTTGGATAGGAAAACAAGAAAAGTGCTTCACTCTTATGAAATGATATATAAAAAATCAGTGTATACCAAGATTCTATATTACTCATTCTGAAACAGGTATGGGCCTCCTTGAAATTAATTACTTATATATATCTTCAATTGCAGGACTGCATACATATCTGCTGACCTTACAAGATTCAAAAATAGTAAATGTTTTAAAACACATAGAGAACAGATCTAAGATGACTTCCCTGCTTAGTTTAGCAGAAGCATATCAGAGTTTAAGTGGGAATGGAAACCAAATCAGAAGTAGATGAAAATGGGTCTACTTTGATTCACTGAAAACTCATTTCACTGAATTTTAAAACACACACCAAATCGCTGAAAATTCAAATCACTGAAAACTCATTTAACTGAATGTAAGTACTGTTGGGCAAATAAAATATATATGCCCGTTTCCGCCCTGTAGTGTGATCCTGGAGTTAGTATATATTGTTAGGGGCTGGGGGGCACAGCCCCCACATTGAAGGGTGTAGGTGGCATAGCCTCCCACCTATGTTTGGTTTTATATTGTTAGCTTTCAGTGAAATGAGATTAATAAATATAAAAGCTAAGTAGGTGGGGGTACACCCCTCACCACCCCCAACTATATAGTAATTCCATGATTGTACTACAGTGGTAAAAAGGGCATATACATTTTATTTGCCCAACAGTACTTACATTCAGTGAAATGTGATTCACTTAAATGAGTTTTCAGTGATTTGAACTTTCAGCGATTTGGTGTGAGTGTTTTGAAATTCAGTGAAATGAGTTTTAGTGAATCAAAGTAGACCCATGTATATATTGTAATATATATATCTATATATCTATATATATACATATCTATATATATATATATATATATATATATATATATATATATGCATATATATATATATATATATATATATATATATATAAAAGGTAGAAAATCCACATTGAAAAAGTCACAAGAGTTATTCTGATGTACCAAGTCTAATGATACATTCTACTGTAATTTTGAAGCCACATCTTAGTACACTAATAAAGCTGTGGTTAACTTTTTGTAAATAAGAGCATCTTTTGACATCTTTCAGGGTGTTTGTCAATTTAGATAAAGATTCAGAGCAACATCCAAAGTGGCACCTCATTCCTTTAGTTCCTCTTTAGTAAGCAGTATAGATTTAAGTTCTGAGGAAGTGTGGTTGTTTGGATGAAAATGCTTCACTGATATTTGGGCGTTAAAACAAATCTTTTATTTTGTCTTATTTTTTCTTGTGCCTTTCATTAAATTCTGCTATAGACTACAATTTTACTTCTGCTCGGTGCATTTTGTTGTGCACACTTTTATTTTTTTTTTATGTGTAACATTATTGTGTACATGCCTGTTTTCTGCTCTTCATTTTGGTTTAATAATGGAGATGTATTGATATATAATGGCTGGGTTCCCTATTGAAATGGTGGCACTTGAATTCCCAAGTACCAAAAAGCTGCAAAGAACCCACTGAAAGCATAGAAGAGTGAATCTCAAAAATCATCCCCCCTTCGAACTTATATATACCAACTCTGAGATTGCCATACCTTGGAGAAAAGGGAATATTCCAAGAAATGTCATCTCTGACTTTGTATATGTTAGTCCGTTCTATCACCATTTATTTTATGAGTTTTGGTGCTCGCTGTAATGGGTGCTGACATTTCAAATGGTTACTGTTATGATTGTTTAACAATTTTCTTTCACATTTCTGGTGTACCTTTTATGTCAGATGATGTATGATGTGAAGTAGTTAACTTCATTTGATCAGCAACCTGTGGGTATCGGATCCGACTTCGGATCCGGGCCGGCAGCTTTCCAAGCTAAAAGATCCGAACTCTCAGCTCCTCCCCTTTACCCATAATGCCCTGCTACCTCCCTCCAGTCGTCAGATCTCGTTTGCCGCGACTTCTGACAGCTTAAGTGACGAGCTCTTGGCATTGGTGAGAGTATCAAAACCTATTTTAAAACTTTCTTAAAGTTTTTTTCATGTGTTGAGTTTAGTAGGCCCTTAGTCTTCTATATGTGTATTTTTTGGATAATTTTTGTGGTAAATTGTGTAGAGTTTTAGGTTTTTTCCCTCCCCTTTCTTGTGTGTGTGGGCGCGTTTCAACGTGCGATGGCTGAGGGGCCTAAGGCCATTTTTTTCTAAATGCACTGAGTGTGGTCATAAGCTGTCCCCAGTGGATGGCCACACTCAGTGTGTTCTCTGCCTGGGGGTGGCCCACTTGTCTTTGGGCTGCCAAGTGTGCACAGCCCTTAACCCCCGGGCTGTGAGGGATAGGAGGAATAAGTTAATCCTGGTGGGACTCTTGCCCGCAGATTCTTCTTCCTCCTCTCCCTCAGCGGCACCAGCCGTGGCTGCGGCTGCCCAGCCTTCAGTTCCCCCTCCCCTGGCAGGGACTCAACCTCCCTCTGTGTCCCAGGGAGAGGGGGACTCTTCTAGCAAAGAGAAAAGGCATAGGTAGAAGGACCGGCATAAGAGCCACAAGTGGCGGGCAGAGTCTCACCCCTCTGCTCCACCTGCTAAATTAGTTAGCTCTCCCAGGAGGGTCTCCGGTTCTTCCCCCTCTTGGCTCCATTCTCCCCGCTTTTCTCCGGAGCCAGAGGAGGAGTCCCGGTCTCCCTTGAGGTCGTCTAGGCGGCCTTCCCGGCCCGCCTCGACGACCTCTTCAAGGTCTACTGAAAGTATGTCTGATGCTGATATGGACCGGATGATGCGTCGATTCCTGCAGGCCCAAATGCAGATGGAGGTGCTCGTGCCTCCCCCCCTCTCCGGCGGGGAGCTTGGCCCCTTTTTTTGCCCCAGTTGCACCTTCTCTGATTCACTATCAGGTTTTGGAGTCTTTGGATCCGAGCTGTCTCAGATCCTGGGAGACGGTGCCGAAAGTGGTGGCTACTTCGACGCCGACCGTACCCTCAAGCGTGTCGGATCCGACCTCTCGGGGCTGAGAGCCGAGCTTCGGATCCGCAGGGGTCAGTGTGTCTTCAGTTCCATTTCGGTTGCAGCACACTATCCTTTTGGATCCGATCGCGTCGGCTCCGACTCCGGTCCACGCGTCGGAGCCGAGGGGGCTACTCTCGGAGCTATGGGAGAGTGGCTTGCCCTCGGCTTTTGACATGGTGGAGAGGGTGCTGTTGAGGAGTTCCAGGTCCCCGGTCCTGGCTGTGGATCCACCCCTCACTCCCTCGCATTTGGGCCTGTCGTCCATCGTCCGGCCCCAGGGACAGCCTGCGGTGACGCTCCAGTTGGTTCCCATAGGGGAACAGGACCCTGTTGGTGAGGCCTCTTCGGGCAGTCCCACCGAGGAGGTCCCTCACAAACTAAAGTGCAAGAGGAGGCACTTGGACTCCCCCGAGTCCCTCATGGAGGACACGGACTTAGAGGAAGGGGAAGGTTCCCCAAGGTCACCCCCTGAAGACGTCTCCTTTGGGGACATTATGGAAATGCTGTGTATTAGAGGGGGGTGGTCAGCCGAAAAACCTTCCTCGGATGAGTCTGTGTTTCTGGAGGCATTTGACGCAGGCCTGTCTACCTCTTGGGTGTCCTCCCGGCTGATCCCCTGGTAGACTTGATTACTACCAGGGCTTGGAAGGAGCCGGACACCTTGGAACAAATCCCTAGAAGACCGGACAAGATTCTTAGTCCTCCCCCCTGGCAAACAGGCATGGAATAAAGGGTCCCCAGTAGATGCCATGGTGGTGGCGGCTGCCACTAAGAAGGAACTAGCGCAAGAAAGTTCCTCTGTCCATCCTCCTGATAAGGAGTCTCGGACGATGGACCGTATTGGAAAGCGGATGTTTGCTTCAGCCATCTTTTCTATAAGGGCGCTGAATTATCTGGCACATGTCATTAGACTCCAGCGGGATCTGATAAAAGAATATGCTGGAGCTCCCCCAGAGTCCATTGCAGCCGAGGATAAACGGACTTTCTTGACTCGCATGGCCACTCTAAAGTCAATTTCTAACACTTCCATGCAGCTTCTCTCCCATGCCACAGAGGGAGTGGCTAGAGCCAGCAGGGCAGGGGTCGCATTGCGGCGCCATGCCTGGCTTCGCCTTTGTGACTTTGCAGAACCCTTCAAGGCATCCTTCGTGAATGCTCCCTTTGACGGTTCTACGCTATTTGGCAAAACCGTCCACAACACGCTGCTCCAGAGCGAGAAAGATGGGAAGACGCTGTCTGCCATCGGGATTCGCTTCTCGAATCCTCAAAGGTCCTTCTCAAGGAACCAGCGAGGACAAAAGAAGATGTGGTTCCAGAAGTCCCAGCAGTCCCGTCCCGCTCCGGACCCTTCGTCCTTCAGAGGCAGAGGAGGACAAGGTGGATGCCGGTCCAGAGGAAGAGGGGGGCTGAAGAATTCTGGGTCCAGAGAACCCTTCTCGGATTGACCCGTGCAACAGCCCTGAGGGATTGCCCAGCTGTCCCTTTCTGGAGGCAGTCAGGGGGCGGTTTTCGGAGCACCTACGAAGATGGGAGTCCATTACGACAGATCGTTGGGTGCTCCGAATAATATCCAGAGGTTACACTATCCCCTTTTTGAATCTTCCCCCACGAACAAAGCACCTTCCCGATGTCCCACCCAATCAGAGGGAGGCTGCGGCTTCAGAAATAAAGAAGTTGCTAGAAAAAAGGGCCATCCAGCACGTCGCTTCAGAGCAATCCGGGTTAGGCAATTACTCCAGGTTCTTTTTGGTGCCAAAAAACACGGGGGACTTAAGGCCAATTCTTGACCTGTCAACGTTAAACCTGTTCATTGCCAAAGAGAAATTCCGGATGGTCACTCTGCAATCTATTCTACCTCTTCTACAGGAGAACGACTGGATGTGCTCCATAGACCTCAAGGATGCGTACTGCCACATTCTCATGGACAGGCGCTCTAGAAAGTTTCTCCGATTTTGGCTAGGAGACAGTCATTTTCATTTCAAGGTTCTCCCGTTTGGCCTCACCACAGCCCCCAGGGTGTTCACCACGGTCATGGCAGTTGTAGCAGCCAACCTGAGACTTCAGGGAATTCAGGTCTTTCCTTACCTAGACGACTGGCTCCTCACCGCCCCCACCAGGCATCTGCTCTGCCAGGGATTATTCCTTATCCTTGGCCCAGCATCTAGGCATTACCATAAACTTTCAGAAGTCATCTCTTCATCCTGTGCAAGTTCTGGATTTCATAGGGGCCAGGATAAATACTGGATTTAATGTAAAATTTTAGACACTGAAGACAAACCAGAAGAACAACACACCCATTCACAAATGGACAGTCCTCAGGTTGAAGCATGAAGAGCACAATCCAAAATAATACCAATAATATTAATCTTCTGCAGAAATGCTTAAGATAAAAAAGGAGATGAAACAGAAAAATTCAAGGTTTCTTGTCACACAGACAAGCACTTTCATTCCCCAATGGAAACTTCATCAGATTACTTGTGTTATTATGGATTGTGCTACTGCTTGCTTTGACCTGAGGACTGTTCCATTTGTGAACAGGTGTTTTGTTCTTAAGGATTTAATGTAGAAAATCCAACTCTGGTAACATCACAGCATGATGGAACAAGGAGTCCCCAGATGGAGAAAGAGGTGGAATGGGAAGCATCTGATCACTTGCCACATGGAGATACTCTGAAGCCTTCGGAAACAAGTACAAAAGCTCAGTTGTAGTTGCACAGCAAGGAAAGGAGCAGGAAACAGTAGCAACTCTTGCCGCAGTCAATGTTGTGGAGTGATAGGCCATTGAGTTCCCTTGACAGAGCAACAGATGTTGCAGGATGCAGCTAAAGGTAATGTGGCACAGGACGATGTTCTGGAACCTTCTGTAGATTGCCTGCAGGAAACAGAGAATAAAGAATATTCCATCATTTTAAAAGAAAATGCTCAAAGGGAAGAGTTGCTTGATTTAATAGAGATAGAGAGACATATTAAGATCAATGAAAGAAATAGATTTCAGAAAGTCAAGATGACCCAAAATGTTAGAAGTCTGATAAAACAAATGAACACAGTAATCAAGACTATTAATAGAAATTAATGTGGTATAACAGAAGTAAATAGGATATATTACTGTGCAGATAAATTAATAACAGATAAAGTAAATAAAGGGAAGAATGCCATCATGGAAGTAATGAATAGAGAAAACTATAAAGCAATTAAGACAAGAAGTGTCACTATTCGAAGAGTATAGAAGACGGATCAGATCAACAAAAGTACTTAAAAAGATATGCGTGATAAAAGCTACATACAGTATTAGAACAGACTAGGATCTATTGTGCACTATTTCAAATAGTAAACTATAGATAACAGCACAGGCAGAAAATTTTAGAAGATATGCAGATAAATATAATGGAAAAGTATAAAATAAGCAGTTCATTGGTGACCCAAAAAAGTTTTATAGATAAGTGGGAAACAAAGCAAAAGGAATATAAACACCACCAAAATAAATAAATAAATAAATAAATTTTGGAGAAATATCTATGAAGACCCTCTGGCACATAACAAAGATGCTGAATGGAAAAAAGAAGTAAAATGAACAGTAAGAAGTTCAAATTATTCAAATTACAGGATATGAAATGGGATGAAGTAATGGTCACAGAAATTTAAACAAAATTAAGAAATGCTCTCAACTGGAAAACCCCAGGCCCAGATGCAGTACTGTACATAAGCATTTAGCCCTGAGTAAGAACTACTTATATGCGCACCCTGAACATACACCAACCTGGTTAACAACAGGAAAAATGGGAATCCTCCTTAAGAGTGAACCTGCAAGCTATCCTATAAATTATAGACCAATAACTTGCCTTCCGACGATATATACATTATATGTTGGAAATGATGCCAACAGAGTTTATAGTCATTTAGAAGAAAGGTCAATCATGATAACAGAACAAAAGGGTAACAAAAGTAAGTCATTTATAACAAGGGATAATTTATTGTTTAAAGTCATAATGGAGAATTCTGAAAAGGGAAAGAATCTAAGTATGGCATGGATACATTACAGAAAAGCATTTGATAGCATCACGCATTCATGTATAAAGGAGTGTTTACAGATGTGTAAGATACACTCTGCATTGATCAATTATAATACCGTGACCATGAAACTGTGGCAAACCACTTTGCAGATAAGCCATTATTATCCCAGGGATAAAAATTCAAAGGGGAATATTTCAGGGTGACTGTGTTATCACCGCTGCTCTTTTGTCTTGTCCTTAACCCATTAAGCTTTTTATTTAATGGATTAAGTTTAGGGTTATAATTTGGCTTCCAGAAAAAAAAAACAACAGAGTGTAAAGACTTCTCATCTTCTTTTTGTGGATGATTTTAAAACTATGTAGCTCATCAGATGAGGAGCTGAAAGCACAACTGGAAGGAGTTAAAACTTTCTCAGGTGAGATAAGGATGCCATTTTATCTTGATAAATGTGCAAAAGCAGCATTTAAAGCAGGAAAGCTAAGCAACAACAAAATGTCACTCTGAGACAAAAATATGATATAAAGGAACCCAATCAGGAGGAAGTGTATAAATATTTGAGAAGTGATGAAGGATCGACAATAAAACAGGAACAAATGTAATGAATATTTTAGAAGATGAAATTAATACTGAAACAGTTGTGACATCTAGGAATGTAGTCCAAGCTGTAAACCAGTGTGCTCTTCCTGTTCTGCCTTACAGTTATGGGGTGATTGACTGGCCCCAAAAAGTATTGGATCAGTTGGATAGGAAAACAAGAAAAGTGCTTCACTCTTATGAAATGATATATAAAAATCAGTGTATACCAATATTCTATATCACTCATTCTGAAACAGGTATGGGCCTCCTCGAAAATAATTACTTATATATATCTTCAATTGCAGGACTGCATACACATCTGCTGACCTCACAAGATTCAAAATAGTAAATGTTTTAAAACACATAGAGAACAGATCTAAGATGACTTCCCTGCTTAGTTTAGCAGAAGCATATCAGAGTTTAAGTGGGAATGGAAACAAAACCAGAAGTAGATGAAAATGGGTCTACTTTGATTCACTGAAAACTCATTTCACTGAATTTCAAAACACACACCAAATCGCTGAAAATTCAAATCACTGAAAACTCATTTCACTGAATGTAAGTACTGTTGGGCAAATAAGATATATATGCCCGTTTCCCCCCTTTAGTGTGATCCTGGAGTTAGTATATATTGTTAGGGGCTGGGGGGCACAGCCCCCACATTGAAGGGTGTAGGTGGCATAGCCTCCCACCTATGTTTGGTTTTATATTGTTAGCTTTCAGTGAAATGAGATTAATAAATATAAAAGCTAAGTAGGTGGGGGTACACCCCTCACCCCCCCAACTATATAGTAATTCCATGATTGCACTACAGTGGTAAAAAGGGCATATACATTTTATTTGCCCAACAGTACTTACATTCAGTGAAATGTGATTCACTTAAATGAGTTTTCAGTGATTTGAACTTTCAGCGATTTGGTGTGAGTGTTTTGAAATTCAGTGAAATGAGTTTTAGTGAATCAAAGTAGACCCATGTATATATTGTAATATATATATATCTATATATATATATATATATATATATATATATATATATATACATACATATAGATATATATATATATATATATACATATATATATATATATATAGATATATATATATATATATTTATATTTATATATATATATATATATATATATAAAAGGTAGAAAATCCACATTGAAAAAGTCACAAGAGTTATTCTGATGTACCAAGTCTAAGGATACATTCTACTGTAATTTTGAAGCCACATCTTAGTACACTAATAAAGCTGTGGTTAACTTTTTGTAAATAAGAGCATCTTTTGACATCTTTCAGGGTGTTTGTCAATTTAGATAAAGATTCAGAGCAACATCCAAAGTGGCACCTCATTCCTTTAGTTCCTCTTTAGTAAGCAGTATAGATTTAAGTTCTGAGGAAGTGTGGTTGTTTGGATGAAAATACCTCACTGATATTTGGGCGTTAAAACAAATGTTTTATTTTGTCTTATTTTTTCTTTTGCCTTTCATTAAATTCTGCTATAGACTACAATTTTACTTCTGCTCGGTGCATTTTGTTGTGCACACTTTTTTTTTTTATGTGTAACATTATTGTGTACATGCCTGTTTTCTGCTCTTCATTTTGGTTTAATAATGGAGATTTATTGATATATATAATGGTTGGGCTCCCTATTGAAATGGTGGCACTTGAATTGCCAAGTACCAAAAAGCTGCAAAAAACCCACTGAAAGCATAGGAGAAGAGTGAATCTCAAAAATCATCCCCCCCTCCGAACTTATATACAACAACTCTGAGATTGTCATACCTTGGAGAAAAGGGAATATTCCAAGAAATGTCATCTCTGACTTTGTATATGTTAGTCCGTTTTATCACCATTTATTTTATGAGTTTTGGTGCTCGCTGTAATGGGTGCTGACATTTCAAATGGTTACTGTAATGATTGTTTAACAGTTTTCTTTCACATTTCTGGTGTACCTTTTATGTCAGATGATGTATGATGTGAAGTAGTTAACTTCATTTGATCAGCAACCTGTGGGTATCGGATCCGGGCCGGCAGCTTTCCAAGCTAAAAGATCCGAACTCTCAGCTCCTCCCCTTTACCCATAATGCCCTGCTACCTCCCTCCAGTCCTCAGATCTCGTTTGCCGCGACTTCTGACAGCTTAAGTGATGAGCTCTTGGCATTGGTGAGAGTATCAAAACCTATTTTAAAACTTTCTTAAAGTTTTTTTCATGTGTTGAGTTTAGTAGGCCCTTAGTCTTCTATATCTGTATTTTTTGGATAATTTTTGTGGTAAATTGTGTAGAGTTTTAGGTTTTTTCCCTCCCCTTTCTTGTTTTTGTGGGCACGTTTCAACGTGCGATGGCTGAGGGGCCTAAGGCCATTTTTTTCTAAATGCATTGAGTGTGGTCATAAGCTGTCCCCAGCGGATGGCCACACTCAGTGTGTTCTCTGCCTGGGGGTGACCCACTTGTCTTCGGGCTGCCAAGTGTGCGCAGCCCTTAACCCCCGGGCTGTGAGGGATAGGAGGAATAAGTTAATCCTGTCGGGACTCTTGCCCGCAGATTCTTCTTCTTCCTCTCCCTCAGCGGCACCAGCCGTGGCTGCGGCTGCCCAGCCTTCAGTTCCCCCTCCCCTGGCAGGGACTCAACCTCCCTCTGTGTCCCAGGTAGAGGGGGACTCTTCTAGCAAAGAGAAAAGGCATAGGTAGAAGGACCGGCATAAGAGCCACAAGTGGCGGGCAGAGTCTCACCCCTCTGCTCCGCCTGCTAAATTAGTTAGCTCTCCCAGGAGGGTCTCCGGTTCTTCCCCTCTCGGCTCCATTCTCCCCGCTTTTCTCCGGAGCCAGAGGAGGAGTCCCGGTCTCCCTTGAGGTCGTCTAGGCGGTCTTCCTGGCCCGCCTCGACGACCTCTTCAAGGTCTACTCAAAGTATGTCTGACGCTGATATGGACCGGATGATGCGTCGATTCCTGCAGGCCCAAATGCAGATGGAGGTGCTCGTGCCTCCCCCCCCCTCCGGCGGGGAGCTTGGCCCCTTTCTTTGCCCCAGTTGCTCCTTCTCTGATTCACTATCAGGTTTTGGAGTCTTTGGATCCGAGCTGTCTCGGATCCTGGGAGTCGGTGCCGAAAGTGGTGGCTACTTCGACGCCGACCGTACCCTCAAGCATGTCGGATCCGACCTCTCGGGGCTGAGAGCTGAGCTTCGGATCCGCAGGGGTCAGTGTGTCTTCGGTTCCATTTCGGTTGCAGCACACTATCCTTTTGGATCCGATCGCGTCGGCTCCGACTACGGTCCACGCGTCGGAGCCGAGGGGGCTACTCTCGGAGCTATGGGAGAGTGGCTTGCCCTCGGCTTTTGACATGGTGGAGAGGATGCTGTCGAGGAGTTCCAGGTCCCCGGTCCTGGCTGTGGATCCACCGCTCACTCCCTCGCATTTGGGCCTGTCGTCCATCGTCCGGCCCCAGGGACAGCCTGCGGTGATGCTCCAGTTGGTTCCCATAGGGGAACAGGACCCTGTTGGTGAGGCCTCCTCGGGCAGTCCCACCGAGGAGGTCCCTCACAAACTAAAGTGCAAGAGGAGGCACTTGGACTCCCCCGAGTCCCCCATGGAGGACACGGACTTAGAGGAAGGGGAAGGTTCCCCAAGGTCACCCCCTGAAGACGTCTCCTTTGGGGACATTATGGAAATGCTGTGTATTAGAGGGGGGTGGTCAGCCGAAAAACCTTCCTCGGATGAGTCTGTGTTTCTGGAGGCATTCGACGCAGGCCTGTCTACCTCTTGGGTGTCC
This sequence comes from Protopterus annectens, assembly GCF_019279795.1. Classification (NCBI taxonomy): domain Eukaryota; kingdom Metazoa; phylum Chordata; order Ceratodontiformes; family Protopteridae; genus Protopterus; species Protopterus annectens. The sequence continues at coordinate 340,983,896 of NC_056746.1, forward strand.
CCCTGGCTGATCCCCTGGTAGACTTGATTACTACCAGGGCTTGGAAGGAGCCGGACACCGTGGAGCCAATCCCTAGAAGACCGGACAAGATTCTTAGTCCTCCCCCCTGGCAAACAGGCATGGAATAAAGGGTCCCCAGTAGATGCCATGGTGGTGGCGGCTGCCACTAAGAAGGAACTAGCGCAAGAAAGTTCCTCTGTCCATCCTCCTGATAAGGAGTCTCGGACAATGGACCGTATTGGAAAGCGGATGTTTGCTTCAGCCATCTTTTCTATAAGGGCGCTGAATTATCTGGCACATGTCATTAGACTCCAGCGGGATCTGATAAAAGAATATGCTGGAGCTCCCCCAGAGTCCATGGCAGCCAAGGATAAACGGACTTTCTTGACTCGCATGGCCACTCTAAAGTCAATTTCTAACACTTCCATGCAGCTTCTCTCCCATGCCACAGAGGGAGTGGCTAGAGCCAGCAGGGCAGGGGTCGCGTTGCGGCGCCATGCCTGGCTTCGCCTTTGCAACTTTGCAGAACCCTTCAAGGCATCCTTCATGAACGCTCCCTTTGACGGTTCTACGCTATTTGGCAAAACCGTCCACAACACGCTGCTCCAGAGCGAGAAAGATGGGAAGACGCTGTCTGCCATCGGGATCCGCTTCTTGAATCCTCAAAGGTCCTTCTCAAGGAACCAGAGAGGACAAAAGAAGATGTGGTTCCAGAAGTCCCAGCAGTCCCGTCCTGCTCCGGACCCGTCGTCCTTCAGAGGCAGAGGAGGACAAGGTGGATGCCGGCCCAGAGGCAGAGGGGGGCTGAAGAATTTTGGGTCCAGAGAAGCCTTCTCGGATCGACCCGCGCAACAGCCCTGAGGGATTGCCCGGCTGTCCCTCTCTGGAGGCAGTCAGAGGGCGGTTTTCGGAGCACCTACGAAGATGGGAGTCCATTACGACAGATCGTTGGGTGCTCCGAATAATATCCAGAGGTTACACTATCCCCTTTCTGAATCTTCCCCCACGAACAAAGCACCTTCCCGATGTCCCACCCAATCAGAGGGAGGATGCGGCTTCAGAAATAAAGAAGTTGCTAGAAAAAAGGGCCATCCAGCACGTCGCTTCAGAGCAATCCGGGTTAGGCAATTACTCCAGGTTCTTTTTGGTGCCAAAACACACGGGGGACTTAAGGCCAATTCTCGACCTGTCAACGTTAAACCTGTTCATTGCTAAAGAGAAATTCCGGATGGTCATTCTGCAATCTATTCTACCTCTTCTACAGGAGAACGACTTGATGTGCTCCATAGACCTCAAGGATGCGTACTGCCACATTCTCATGGACAGACGCTCTAGAAAGTTTCTCCGATTTTGGCTAGGAGCCAGTCATTTTCAGTTCAAGGTTCTCCCGTTCGGCCTCACCACAGCCCCCAGGGTGTTCACCAAGGTCATGGCAGTTGTAGCAGCCCACCTGAGACTTCAGGGAATTCAGGTCTTTCCTTACCTAGACGACTGGCTCCTCTCCACCCCCACCAGGCATCTGCTCTGCCAGGGATTATTCCTTATCCTTGGCCCAGCATCTAGGCATTACCATAAACTTTCAAAAGTCATCTCTTCATCCTGTGCAAGTTCTGGATTTCACAGTGGCCAGGATAAATACGCTCCAGTCCAAAGCCTTTCTGACAGCGGACAGGTTGCGCAACTTGTTACTAAATGTAATAGTGCTCCTACAGTCCCCAGGCCCACCTGCAGAATTTGTCCTGAGAGCCCTAGGTTCCATGGCGGCAGCCATCAACCTTTCACCTCTGGTGCGATTGCACATGAGAGTCCTTCAGTGGACTCTTCAGGTTCACTGGTCTCTCCTCCTTCACCCATTGGATTCTCTTATTCCCCTAAGCAGGGTTTGCAGGAACTCCTTTCTTTGGTGGCTCCATTCCCGAGAGTTGTGGGAAGGGAGACCATTTGTGATGCCTCAACCCCAAGCCACGCTGACCATGGACGCTTCTCGCCTCGGGTGGGGGGGGGGGCATTCCATGGGCTGAACCATCCAAGGCACATGGACCCCGTTAGAGACCATCCTGCATATCAGTGTCCTGGAGATGAGGGAGGTGCTTCTAGCGTTGCAAGCCCTTCAAGACCTTCTTCCTCTGGGGACTATTGCAATTCAGACAGAAAACATGGCAGTAGTCTGGTACATCAACAAACTGGGAGGAATCCGATCTTACCCCCTTTGTCGAGAGGCTATGAGAGTTTGGGAATGGGCGATTTCCACCAACCACTTTCTGATAGCAATGCACATTCCAGGTCGGTCCAACATTCTAGCGGACAAGCTGAGTCACTCGATCCTTATACCTTACGAATGATCTCTAAACCCATCAGTAGCGAATCAGATCTTCCTCACATGGGGTCAACCTTGCTGCTATCTTTTCGCTTCTCCTTCAAACGCAAAATGCAGCGAGTTTTTCACTCTGATTCCCCCAACAGGGGAGAGCCCCAGAGACGCTCTGGTTTCATGCTTTTCCCCCCAGTCTTCTTTATGCTTATCCTCCTCTTTCACTAATGACAACATTTCTGCAGAAAGCTCATCGGTTGGGGAGCAAAATAATTCTCATAGCCCCATTCTGGCCTCGCCAGATCTTGTTCCCTTACCTGCGATCTCACAGCGTAGCTCCTCCTTGGTTCTTAGATCCCATTCCGGATCTGATCTCTCATGCTGCGGGATTACAACCACCGAACCTGGACGACCTCAAGCTCACGGCTTGGTTGATCCAGTTCTACTGATAGCTAGGACTCCTGGTATCTCATCTCCCATAAAATCTATTCTGGTGGCGGCACATAAACCTTCTACCGGGGAGATCTACAGAAGTAAATGGAAGCATTTTTCCATCTGGGCCAAACATAGGGATTTAGACCCCTTTACTGCTCCCATTCCAACGGTTCTTGAATTCCTGTCCCATATTTTCTACCAAGGAGCCAGTGCTTCTACAGTCAAAGTCCAAATGGCAGCCATTTCCCATTTCCACATAGGGGATAACCTTGGTCCCTTAGCATCCACTAAGATATGCAAAACCTTTTTGAAAGGCACCTTTCTGTTGAGACTCCGATCAAGAATGTGGTTCCCCCGTGGGACTTAACCTTGGTTCTTCAGGCACTGACGGGCCAACCCTTTGAACCTGCAGCTTCGGTAGAATTAAAATTTCTATCTTGGAAAACGGCCTTCCTGATTGCAATTACTTCTGCCAGTAGGGTATCTGAATTTCAAGCCCTTAGTATGAAACCCCTGTATCTGGTCTTCCATAAGGACAGAGTGTCTCTCAGGACTAACCCCTCATTCTTGCCTAAGGTGGCCTCCGAATCCAATATCAACCAAACCATTAACTTGCCTGTTTTCTTCCCCAACTTTCAGAACAAAGGGGAATACAGGTTGCACTTATTAGATGTGCACAGACAATTGCGTTTTTACTTGCACAGGACAGAGGCTACTCAGAAATCAGATCACTCTTCGTGTCTTTCGCTAAGCCATTTTTGGGAAAGCCTATTACGAAAGTTACCTTAGCGATATGGATATCACACTGCATCATTCACGCTTATTTGGCTTCCAGTCGGCCTGAACCCTTAGGGGGTCATGCCTACTCTACCAGTTCTATGGCTACTTCTGCAGCATTCTGGTCAAAAGTTCCTCTAGATGACATCTGCTCAGCGGCTACTTGGTCCTCTTCTCATACCTTCATTTCTCATTATAAGCTGGATCTGATATCCAGGGGTAGGGCAGCATTTGGCTCCGCAGTGCTCCGGAATATCCTTCCTTGAGGACGGCCCAAGGTTTTGGTAGCTGGGGACTCTGTCCCACAGGTAGCTGATCAAATGAAGTTAACTACTTCAGATTAAGAAGTTATGTACTCACCATAACGTTCCATCTGAGTAGGTAACTTCATTTGTCAGCAGCCACCCCCCCCCTTCCCCCTAGCCTGTTTCATGGTTTTATCCATGACGGAAGGTTTTCCTTTGTCATGCATCAGGTTAATGTTCCTCTGTCGAGTGTCTTAGATGGTTGTTTTTTTTGTTGGGTGCATATTTGGCAAACGATCTGAGGACTGGATGGAGGTAACAGGGTATTATGGGTAAAGGGGAGGAGCTGAGAGCTCAGATCTTTTAGCTTGGAAAGCTGCCAGCCCGGATACGAGGTCAGATCTGATACCCACAGGTTGCTGACAAATGAAGTTACCTACTCAGAGGGAACGTTATGGTGAGTACATAACTTCTTATTTTCTTGGATTTAAAAATGTAAATAGTTTTGCATTTCATTAACTGTGTAGAATTTGACTGTTCTTTACTTAATATGGAAGTGTTTGCTACTGCCATGCACACTGTTCTCTTGACAAGCCAAATTACCTTACCATGGAATGGAATGTATATGTATTCTATTAGCTGGATTAAAAGAAAATACGTGCTATTTCTTTTTGAAATCTAACTAAATTCTGTAGAGTGTAGTGAACCAGAGCTACAAAAGCTGTCTTTTTCTTTCTATTTTCCTGAAACTGTTGTGGGACATGGATATCCTTTATAAACTATGCTGAATGTATTGGACCATAGCAAATGCTGCTGCCGCCATGTTCTTTATGTTGCTTGGGACTGTTAGGTGGACTTGAGGAAATTCTAACTTATGAAGAAAGCAAGCATTTCTGGATCACAAACTGTTTAGTTTTGTTTGCCTTTTGAGGCTTCAGTCAGCAATAATTAAGTACAGTAGACTCCTTCTTATCCAGCTTCTCTTTAACCGGCCTCCTCTTTAACCAGCCATCAAATTTCAGCCATAGTCCTAGCAAAAGACAACAGAGAAGAACAACAATTCCGCCTCCTCTGGGCTAAATAATGACAGACATTTGAGTTTTAGACTTTATATTCATTAGAAAAATGCATAGTAACACAAATATGTTATTCAGCTGATTTATAACCTATAAGTATTATTTTGTATGCTTTTTCTGTTTAACCAGCCATTCATTTATCCAGCCTAAGGTTCGGTCCCAGCAAGACCGGATAAGTGGGGGTCTACTGCAACTGGAAATAACAACAGATGCAATTGGATTTTCTGATTAGTTTATCCACATGAAACATTTTTTTTTATATATTCTGTTTGCAACTTCAGTAGTGTCTTTTTTAACATGTTTATTGAATTATTACTTTATTTTTTGGTACTTTTCCGTTAAACCCCTACCAGTTCGCGCTGCTGTATTTTGCCGGTATTTCAGTAGAGGAGACAAGTTTTGTGTGACAACTACACCTTTTGGATAAGGAACTTCCAAAGCTGAAAAAATGTTTGAAATTAGGATACTAAAGCTTAACATTCTATGATGTTACGACACTGTAAACAATAAGCGGTATTGTTAAATGTTGCACCCCATGTGAATGTTATGGAGCATTTTGTAACATGCATAAAGCATTGCTCAGTATTCTGATGTACATCTAATGTTTCTTCAGGCATCTGCAGTGTGAAATGATTTATTTAAAGCTCAAACAGTGAACCCGAAAATAACTTGAAAACATTGCATGCTTGTAACTGAAATAAAATGTTTGAAAAACTTCCTAGGGTAAAATATGTATACATACAATATTGGTTTAAAAATAAACTGAGACTATTCCCAGCCCAAAATACATGGTTAGTTCTACAGCTTCCCTACTAACTAATGTATCTGTTAAAGCGTTTTAGAATTTGCGTTCTGACAGCAGTTTAATAATGAAAAGGGACTAAGTTGCTGTGATGGAAATGGGTGCATGTTTCTGGAGAAGACAACAGAGATGGCTATAGTTTGATTACTAGTGCAGTGAAGTCAGGAGTCTGCTGTAACTGAAGTGGTTCGCGGTTTGGGTTTAATGGAAAGTAAGCACGAAGACACAGCAGGGGTTTAACGGAAAAGGCGAGTAACCTTGCTGTGATGGAAATGGGTGCATGTATCTGCAGAAGACAGCAGAGATGGCTACAGTTTGATTACCACTGCTGTAAAGTCAGGAGTCTGCTGTAACTGAAGTGGTTCGCGGTTTGGGTTTAATGGAAAGTAAGCACGAAGACACGGCAGGGGTTTAACGGAAAAGGCGAGTAACCTTGCTGTGATGGAAATGGGTGCATGTATATGCAGAAGACAGCAGAGATGGCTACAGTTTGATTACCACTGCTGTAAAATCAGGAGGTTGTTGTAACTGAAGTGGTTCATGGTACGGGTTGAACGGAAAGTAAGCGCGAAGATGTGGTAGGGGTTTAACGGAAAAGTACCCATTTTTTGTACAATTATCATCAATCTAGCATTACATAAATTGCTCAATTCCTGCCTTTCCTTAAACCTCACTCGTCTTCCTTCAAACATTATTCTGCATGTATCGTTCCCTGAATTTCCATTTTTTCTATGTAATTTGCTCCTACCCTTTTTTAAAGATCCAAATTCCAGTCTTCAGTAGTGTCTTGTATGAGTAATCAAATATTTTTAAAAGGAAATTGTTTTTATTTGCTCATTTATAAAGGCTTCGGGCTGATATAACTTGTTATTAATAAAGAATATTCTCGTAGCATTGGTGCGATTTTTGATATCTGCCTTGTTGGATGGAAGACTACTTACAGTTAAGTTAATGTTGAGTGGCTCATTGGAAGAGTGACTAGTAATTGAAATCTTTGTATCAGATTAGTAGTTTTGTTTGTATAATTTTGTATTGTGAAAACACGAAGAGGTACTTTCACTGGAAAGTTATTGTTAGCCCACCCTAGAAAACGTGAACATGTGCATATGAGAAAATAGTTGGTAACATCTCTGTTGCTGATGGTAAGCTTGCATAAGGTGTGAACCTTATTTGAGTGTGACAGGTGTCAGTCACAACCCATGGTACAAGTGTGTATTTGACATAAGTTATTAAGGTCAGTCAGGCCTTGCATATGTAGTGGATGCCAGTAGCGATGATTTAGGCTCTTTGTAACCCATGCACCTCACATCCATTTTGCATTAGAGGTAGGATCCAATCCCCATGTGTCTGTCATAGTATATGGTAACATCAGGGGAATTATTTAAGGCCTGCACCACTGTTTCTTAACATATTTGAGTTACAGAGGTGGGATATGTATTGTGAACTGGATTTTTAAAGCCTACAAAACAGTCTTGTTGTCAAAACGTGTGTATACCCTTAGTGCCAGCAGTTATGTTATGTTTTAGCTAGAGTAATTGGGACTCTGGTAAGATGGGTGCTCAAGAATATTCCAAAAAGTCAGTAGCACAACTGGCTAAAAAGTCCATATCAAAAGGACTCACCTTTACTGGTTTAAGCAAGGATGACATAATCTACATTGTGTGCAGTTGAAGATCAGTCCACTGGATAAAAGTGCAGCCTGGCAAGGACTGCAGCTAAGTAGCATGCAGATAAAAGATCAACCAGTGTGCTGCGAGGTGATCTTAAATTGCAGCTTGAATTAGAGAGAGTGTAGCTGGAGATGGGATGCTTGGATATGGAAGTAGCTAAGAGAATGAAACAGCTTTGGGGCACAAAAGAGGGACAATGAATGAGAAATAGACTAAAGTATATATCAACATGAACAAGAGATGGATGAGAGGCGACCTGCATCTGGCATACATGGCATCCTCCAGCCCAATATTGATGGATTTACTCACATCAGCAAGTCAAATGGCATCAAAAGTACTCTGTCTAGGGATCTAAACCTCTTCTACAGCATCAACAGAACAGTTTGGTGGGACATCCATATCTTGCAGAGGATACCACTGCTCTGGAACAGATTCCCCATCCATGCTATAATTCTAGTTTTTCTCATTAGGGGTAATTTATAATTATTGACCGCGAGATGGGTAAGGCCAAACTCTAACCACATGGAATAGTTTAATTTGAGTACAAAAAGGGAAAATGCTAAACTTAAAATCGCCCTCAATGGCAGCTAGCCTAATACTTACCAATGAACCTGTGAATCTGCAAGATGCATGGAGATCGAAGGAGCTGAGATAATGAAACAGTTTGATGCTTAAGAGACGGAGGTGTGGTAGCACGAAAAGGAACTTATGATGTTTTGCCAAACACATGAGCAGAAATTGGTATCTACTTCTCTGAAGTCCAGGCCAACACGAAGGGACTCTGGCTGACAAAGTTCACAGACAATTGCAAGTTGGGAGCTATTATTAACTCCCCAAGTGATGTTGACATCCTACAGAATAACCTCACTGAGACCAACTTCCGGTGTCAGAATCATGGCCTTAAGCTCAATGCCAAAATATGTGTTGTCATCCCCTTGGGAAAAACCCGGTTCCCATTAATTACCACATTGATGGTAGTCCACTGAACACAGAAGGCATTATAAGAGATCTGGGAACACAGGTTGACAGCAACCTCTCTTTTGATCACCACATTGGTACTGTGGTCAGAAAGTCCTTCTATGTGGCACATCTCATTACTAAAGGTTTTGCATCCAGGAAGAAAGAGGTCATTGTCTCCCTCTACTCTTCCCTCATTAGGCCAATCATCGAGTACAACGCCCCATTTGGCATGTGCCTCACTAGACACCTGCAACAACTGGAAAGGGTGCAAAAGTACCTCACAAAGAGGATCTTAGGCCTTAAACACTTGTTCTGTATGGACAGACTCAAAAAACTCCAGCTATTCTCTTTCTCATATAGCCTACTTAGAGGCGATCTCTGCTTGACTTACGAAGCCAAGTCTGACTCAGCTCTGTTAGAAATACTACATCTAAAGAAATCCCAATCCCTCCACACCACACGCTCCAGAGACCTCAACCTCATTACCACAATTAACAGAACATGCTGGAGGGACAGGTTCATAACTCACAGACTGCCCATGCTATGGAACAGACTTCCCATACATATCAAGCAGAGCACCTCGCTGACCCTCTTCAAGAGAAGTCTTGATGAGTGGATGGGAAACAAAAAATTCACCCCAGGGATAACTCCAGTGGCTCTACTCGACAGAGGCACTGGGAACTAAGGTCGGCTGACACTATGCCAGGGTAATCCTATGGCTAGGCTTGTAAAGGCCCCAGGGCCATTAGCCTAGTACACACCTATGAACCTGTGAACCCTAGGTGCAAATGTCAGTACTAAATTATTTCCTCAATATAAAGTAGGGGATGAGTTTGGTAGTCTTATTGGGTAGGGTATTTGAAAGAGTGTGTTATCCGAACCAGATTGACCAGTCATAGAGGCATTTTAACTCCTGTACTAATGGGTAAAACTATGCATATTATTAGGAAAATGCTTGATTCTGATTGTGTTGACTACAATAAATTAACGTGTGCCTTTTTACAGTGTTTTCAGCTCACACCCGAAACTGTCAGGAAAATAAAGTTTAAAGAACATAGAAAAAAATATAAGATAGTGACAACTGATTTCATTGCAAAGATAAGGAGTATTCATGGGTGGCTTTCAAGTTACCACTTTTTAAATGTTGGGAGAACTTATAATTAGAAAACAAGCACTCTGTATTTTTCCTGAGGGTATGAGGATTTGGTTGACAGACCTTGAATGTGCTTCAGCTGATGGAGATGAATAAAAAGTTGACCTCTGTTTAGTGAGCAGGACACAACTGCATAAGAGGGGGGTTACATAGTACTGCACATGGTTATAAGGGGACCCATGATGGGTAGTCCAGACCTTCACATTTGGTTCTAAAGGAAAAGGAGGAAATCACTGATGTCCTTCAAGGATGCATCTGCAGTCCTTACAAATGGGTTGTCCTGTCGTCAGGCAGCCCTTCGGTCGGCCGGATTCCAAAGTCTGGGTCTGGCTTCGGCTGGTGTCGCACTTCACCCGACGTCATAGCTGCAGATATTCGGGTATAAAGGCATCAGCCGACGCCATTTTCCTCAGTCTTTCTTGCCGCGTGGCGCCCGAAGCAGAAGCTGTTCGCAAGTGCCGGTCGGTCAGAACCAGGGATTACTACTCCCGAAGACTACTAAAAAGCTACGTACCCCGTTGGGGACTCTTTCTTGCCTCAGCCGATGTCAGAAAAAGTGAATAACTGTTTAACTTGTGGGAAACAAATACCTCATAAAGATTTCCACTCTTACTGCTTACCTTGCTTAGGCCCAGACCACGACGTAGCAGCTTGTCTAGCCTGTGCTTCTTTTAACCGACGGACGCTTAGACGTCGGTCGGAATTTGCTGAGCAGTTTTTCGGCTCTGATTTCGCTTATATTATCCCGACTTCGCAAATCTCCAAAAAACGCAAAGAAAAGGACCGACACTCGCGGTCCGCGGTTTCGGCCGAAACCACGGTTAAGCCAACCGCGAGTGTCTCGGTTTCGGCTGAAACCGAGCAAGCGGTTCTTCCTGCAGCCGAAAACAGACCTTCTACCGAGGTTTCAACTAACCTCGTGGAGTCGGTTTCTGAAATCCAACCTGCTGTTGTGATTTCTCAGGATTTATCTGACACTATTCCCCTGGATACTTCTACTCCTACACGTGGAGCTGCTAGGCCTCCCACAGCCATGTCCATTAAGGCCTTTGCTAGGGCTAAAGCAGCTAAAGCTACAAAGACTGTGCCTGTTAAGACCCCCTCTCACAGGCCCACTTCCAGTTCTCAAATGCTTTCTTTGGCAGAGGATCTTATTTCTTTAATCCGGGGATCCCAACCTCATCCAGACAGGGCCTCTCATCCACCTCCAGAGAAGAGGCCTAGAGCAGAGCCCCCCGAGCCAGTGTCCACAGATGATTCCTCTGATGATCCAGAAAATACAGACCCTCCAGAGACTCCTTATTCCCCTTATGAAGACTCTGATGCTGAAGAGTCCATCCCTTCTGCCTCTCCACCTGAAGAATTTTCCTTTGGGGAAACCTTGCATGCCATGAGGGAACAATTTCAGTGGCAGGGCCAAGATTTTTCAGACTCCAGGAAAAGGCTTAGAACCTTTTTACATTTACCTCAGCATAGGCCTTTAGCTATACCTCCAGTTCTCTCTGTTGTAGATGATGCATTTAATGATGCTTGCACTGCTCCTGATTCTTTACCTCCGGCCCCTGTTAAGCCCGATAGGTTCTACAGGGTCCCGGACACACATCACCATTTATACAAGGCTCCTTTAGCAGATCCCGAGACTATCTCCCAGGGTCCTAAGGCTGTAGCATCTACTTCTGCAAAAAAACCCCTCCCCTCTGTAAGGGAATCCAGGTCCTTAGAGATGGGGTAAAAGTTTACACTTCTGCTACTCTGTCAGCTAGAGCCTTGAACTGTCAATTTCATATGATACAATATCAAGAATTTATGCTAGACCAGTTAACTAAAAAACTGTCCTCTGATGAACCTTTTGATAAGAAGTATGTTCAGGAAATGGTACATAACTTTCAGCAAGTTAGTAACCATTCTTTAAAATGTGGCTATGATGCACTGGAGGCTTCCTTTAGATCAGCCATGACTGGCACAGTTGTCAGAAGGCATGCATGGTTGAAAGAGCAGACCTTACCGGACCATGTCAAAGCAAAACTATTAGATGCTCCTATGGACACCTGCACAACAGGTACTGAAGAAGATGGAGGAGAAAGCAAAATCTGTACAAACAGTGAAAGATTTCTTACAGGTCCAACCTCCAAGGTTTAGCAGGAACTGGCCCTCCAAAAACTGGTCCTTTCCAGACTCCTCTAAAGCCCAGAGAGGCAGAGATAGACGACCAAGAGGCAGAAACCAATCCAGAGGTGCCTACAGGGGACGCCAGTGGCAGGGCAACAACCAGCGAGGCACAGGCGCAGAGGTGACTCTGGCACCGCCTACCAGGGAACAAATAGAAGCACCCTTAGGCGGAAAGCTAGCTTTATTTTCAAAAAACTGGCATTACATCACAAGGGACAAGTGGATCTTGCAAACTATAAACCAAGGTTACAGGTTTCATTTCCATACTCTACCAGGAAAGAGAGGAATGCCAAACCTACCACCAAATCAAAAGGTAGAAGCTCTAAAACAAATATCTCAATTGTTAAGGATGAGAGCTGTGGAAAAGGTACCATCTATGGAACAAGGAAAGGGATTTTACTCCAGACTTTTCCTGGTACCAAGAAAAGAGAACAACTGGAGGCCTATTCTCGACCTGTCCGCTTTAAACACATTTCTCATTGTCCCAAAATTCAAAATGCTGACTCTACAGCAGCTTCTTCCCATGCTGGGCAAGGAGTCTTGGCTGGTAACTCTAGATCTCAAGGAGGCATACCTGCACGTTCCCATACGACAAAATTGCAGAAGATACCTCAGATTTCTTGCAGGATCAGAGCATTATCAATTCTCAGCATTGCCCTTTGGCTTATCTACTGCGCCCAGAGTGTTCACGAAATGCCTGGCATCAGTAATTGCTCATTGCAGGCTTCAGGGAATACAAATTTACCCCTACCTGGACGACTGCCTGATACAAGCGGACAACATCAACAAACTAACAGAAGACTTACAAAGAGTCATTTACCTGCTACAAGCCCTGGGATATACAGTCAATATAAAAAAGTCAATGCTGATACCATCCCAAAGAATAACCTTTTTGGGTGCAGAGCTGGACACATCAAAACAAATGGCATTTCTAACTGTAGAAAAGCAAAAGCAATTACCTCTCTACTTCTTGGCATTAACAAAGCAGAACCATCTGACAGCAAGAAAAGTACTGCAAGCCCTGGGCTTCATGGCATCCTGCATAATACTGGTTCCTCATGCCAGACTGCATATGAGAAAGCTACAGTGGTACCTAAAAAATGTATGGTCTCAACACAAGCACAGCCTAGAAACCAAGATTCCTATAATCCCCTGCCTGAAGCAAGAGTTCCTATGGTGGGCTCAGGCCTGCCAATCAAACACAGGATTGCCCTTCCACAACATTCAACCAAGCCAAACCATCACGACGGACGCCTCAGACCTCGGTTGGGGGGCCCACATGCTGGACAAGTGCATACAAGGCTTATGGACACAAGACCAGCTACACCTGCACATAAATCTAAAGGAAATGATGGCAGTAAAATTGGCAATCCAGTCATTCAGACCATTTCTCCTACAAGGTCATCTGATGATAAGGACAGACAACACCACAGTGATGTGGTACATCAACAAACAGGGAGGCACACACTCATACCCTCTATGCCGGATGGCACTGGACCTATGGAATGTGGCTCTGAGCTACAACATTCACTTACGAGCTATTTTCGTACCAGGAAAAGAAAACATTCTAGCAGATATATTAAGCAGAACTACCACGGATGCCCACGAATGGATGCTGCATCCGGACATCTTCAAGGCCATCACAAGGAGATGGGGACTCCCAGAAATAGACTTATTTGCATCTCCACACAATCACCAGCTAAAGAAATTCTGCACGAGGATGTACCACCCACTTGCATGGAAGGTGGACTCCCTATCTTTCAGTTGGGAAAACCTGTCAGCATATGCATCCCCACCTCTTCCTTTGATGCACAAGGTGCTGTTGAAGATCAAAGAGGACCGGCCAAGGATCATTCTGATAGCTCCAGACTGGCCAAGGCAACATTGGTACCCATTACTAAGGAGCCTATCTCGGGAACTAATATGGACATTACCCCTGGTTCCATTACTGTTAACACAGAACAACTACAACATCCTGCATCCAAACCTGAAAACTCTGCAGCTGACTGCCTGGAACATCACATAAGATCAATTAACCCAAATTTATCCCAAAGGGTTAAAGACATTATGCTTGAGGCTCGCAGACCCTCAACAAGAAAAAATTATGCAGCAAAATGGAAGAGATTTCTCATTTGGAGTACTGCAAGGGGAGACGATGTGTCACTGGTAAACATAGCCAGCATCTTGGAATACTTGGCAGAGCTCTTCCACACAGGCCTGTCCTATTCTTCCATCAAGATACATGCATCAGCTATCTCAGCAGAATACACCCTGGATCCCCCAGTATTCTCACACCCTCTGCTAAGGCAGTTTCTAAGAGGAATTAAAAATGTAAAACCTCCAAGGAAACCACCATTGCCAACATGGGACTTGAACTTTGTGCTAGAGAAATTGACACTTCCCCCTTTCGAACCAGCAGCAACAGCAGAATTACAATTCTTATCATGGAAGATCATGCTCCTGCTGGCAATCACTTCAGCAAGAAGGGTATCTGAACTACAGGCATTAATGGCAGTACAACCCTTCCTGATCTTCCATCAAGATAGAGTGTCCATGAGAACTAATCCTACATTCATGCCTAAGGTGGTATCCAGAGTATCTTTAAATCAGGCTATCCACCTACCTACCTTCTTCCCCAACCCACAGAACAGGGGAGAAAGACTGCTACATACCTTGAATGTGCATAGACAGTTACGCTACTACCTGGACAGAACCAAGAGCAATAGGAAAACTGACCAGCTTCTGGTAGCATATGCAACAGGAAGGGAAGGAAAAGCAATTTCAAAACAAACAATCTCCAAGTGGATAGGAAATTGCATTAGATTTTGTTACTCCTACCATGGAAAGAAAACTCCGGATAACATCAGGCCTCACTCTACAAGGGCTACAGCCACTACCACAGCTTTCTTACGAGGAGTGGCCACCAAGGACATAATAGAGGCTGCTACTTGGACCTCCGTGCATACATTTGCCAAGCATTATAATTTACCTTTATACTCCAGATCCCGAGCAGGTTTTGCCACTGCTGTGTTGCAAGGGATCTTAACTACACCATAATCTTTTTTTTTTTTCCTCCTCCCCTAGTTTAGCTATGGTATTCTACCCATTTGTAAGGACTGCAGATGCATCCTTGAAGGACATAGTACAGTTTTGTACCTACCATAAATGTAGATGTCCGATAGGAATGCATCTGCAGTCAGGATTACCCACCCACCTTCCCCTCTGTGGTACTCCTAGGGTATTTGCCCATCTTATAGCTAGCTGGGGGGGATCTATTATGGTGTATTTGTTTGTATATATGTACATACATGCTTAATTTTTGTGGTTGCTCTCTACTATTTGGAATCATTGGCATTTATCCAAATTTAGCCTTCCAAGAGGGCACCTGGCATCTGGGGCAAGAAACACTGAGGAAAATGGCGTCGGCTGATGCCTTTATACCCGAATATCTGCAGCTATGACGTCGGGTGAAGTGCGACACCAGCCGAAGCCAGACCCAGACTTTGGAATCCGGCCGACCGAAGGGCTGCCTGACGACAGGACAACCCATTTGTAAGGACTGCAGATGCATTCCTATCGGACATCTACATTTATGGTAGGTACAAAACTGTACTTTTCCCATACATGCCAGTGTCCTGGGGTTCGATGTTTCCATTGCAACCAAATGCAACGTATCCTGTCCAAATGTCCACCGATACAGAAAGGAAGAAAGAAAGGCTACATGAGGGAACTAGAGAGGTAGTGCCACAGTACTAATGGGAGGTTTGGTGCAGTTCCACCAGATTATCACAAGGGCCTCTCCTTTATCCTTATTGGGGGGGTAAAGGAAGTGTTGCTAAGATGGGTACTGCATCCAACATAACTAGTGTCAAGCTTACAGTTGGAAGAGAGCAGTAACTGTCCAAGCAGTTTACTTCATTTAGGGCCATGGGAGGGACTCCTTTTCAGATATCATTGGCCAGGGCTCATGTGGACTGGGAAGGGGCCAAGGAGATAAATAATTGACAGTATTTGATGCTGTCCACACAGGAAGGAATTTACTTTGATGCATGGTATCTTGAGTACATACAATTATATAGAGACAGGCATAGAGACAAGTACTTGGGGAATGCATAGGGGGAGGGGGGAATCCATCCAACATGCGCACTTCCAAAAGAGGCTGCTGATGTGGTTACATTCATGCCTGAACCAGAGGTGCATGTGTCAGAAGGTGTTGGACTTCTTCTGCAGTCGATCACTTCAGCGGAATGGCTAGTTGGTGGTAATATGCCTAAATCTGACCCACAGTTGTCCAAAGATGCTGTACTTCATGTGGAAGGGGAGTTGGAGAAGATCATGAAGAGAGCATTAGGACAAGCACTGCTGTCAGTTTCAATGTTATAAAATCTAAGGAAGGTAGCGTATAAATTGGATGCCAGTGGAGTGAATTTAGTCTCTGTAATCCCTACACCGCACATTGATTTTGTGCTAGCAGCAGAATTCACACTCAGGCTGTCAAATATTTGGTAAGAGTAGGTGGGATTTAAGACTTGTAACTCTGTTCCTGACACCTTCATGCAGATTACACTTCTTTGCACCAGTCTGCAGATCGGTGTATTTATACAGTAGGAAAAAAATCAGCATATTTTTTGGGTTTTTCATGTTGTCCATCATACAGGTTTGCATATTTAGTTATATGGCTTGCTCATTGTAAAACTTTACTTGTTCTTAATGTATCCGCCAATCATTTTCCATATCCATAGCAAGTGTCTTTGACCCCCTCCCAAAAAAACTCTTTATGCAATATGTTTAAACATTTCATTTAAGCTGTTTAATATTGTGCTTGTTTTTGGTTTGCATTCATAGTGTTTCATTTAAAATTACTAGGGTGATCCCAGGACGAGAATCTTTTACTTTATTGCCTTTCACACTTGACTGATTCAGCAGTCAGCATTCATTATTGCACATATTTTCTTCTTACTTCCTAGTCTAGTATGTATTTGCCAAAATACATGATAGTCAGAATGTTAACAAACTTGCTAGACCCTTTACTAGTTCTGATACTTGGTGGTAATACTTAAATCATCTACATCTATCTCTTTCTAAGCTAATTTCTTTCTTCAGTTCTTTTGATCAGTCATAAACATATATTGTTTGCATGGCAGTTATGTTAACAGTTAATAAAAAAAAAACGAATTCTACCCTGTTCAGTATTAAGGCATGTAAAATGTATAACTGCATTTTCAGGTAAAATGGTTCACATTATAGATGTATAGCTTCAGATTTATCGTAAGACATTGTGTAGTTTAGATTTATTTTCTTATGCAGTGTAATACAACCAGCAATGCTTTCCTTTTTGTTATTCATAAATTACTTGTTGGTTGTTGTTTTTTAAGCCAGGATATGCTTGTAGAAAACTAAGAGTAGGATAGCCGAGTAGCGGTCATAGCAGCCACGTCTTCAGGTGATGATTGTTCCTGTAGTTGGATGAAAATTGCTTTCTTGATGGAGGTTATTGCTGAGGGAGACAATTCCCTTTTCTCCAAGTTGCAGAAACCTCAGGGTGGAGTAAATGTAGAGAGTTGTGTGCTGGACATGAGAGGCATCTCCTTCTAAACAACTTTTTTTCAAACCGGAATGGAATTTTTTTCTTTCTTTTTTTTTTCAAATTGATCAGCTGCCATTTTGACTTTTTTAAATGGCACTTAATACAGTAGCTGTTCTTGTACAGTTAACCTAGAGCTTACCCAGGTTTACTGTTATGGGCATGTACAAGGTCTTACGTATTTTAATACAACAAATTAAAAATGATCAGTCCTTGTATAAAGAACACCGAGTTTCTCTTTTAAAATTCCCCCAATGAGGGATTAGTTTTTCATCATCTTGTACATACTGTTCTTTCGATGATTTATTTTGTTCTGCAGAAGCAGTACTCATTAGAGGCTGTTAAGAACTGATGACGTATCCATTAAGCTCTTGCCATAATGTCTGTAGGCACCCTGTTATTTGGAGGTGCTGTATCTGAACCTGAGAGAGTAGACCTGGTATGTTCTTTCATCAGCGTGTCACAAATAATGAGCAGTCAAATCCATTGCTGCTGCTAAACCAGATTTTTTAGTTGTTTGCATGTGATCTCATGTGGTATTAAGAGCTGAACTTTTGAAGGCAGAAAGTCTTTTGATGTATTTATTTATTTATTTTTTTATGTTGTGACACGTGGCATCATAAAGCTGCATTGAGTTGTTCTGAACCTTTGTTTCCATCCTGGAGCTAAATAGCTTTTTGGCTGCCTGTTCTAATTTAATTGATTTTTATCAGCCTACTTTTCATAAAAAAAGGTTTAGGGGTAAGATGTTTCTGTACAGAATGCTGTGAATTATATTTGTCTGATGAGTTGGTATTTTCATTGCTTTAGTCACTAATTTTGTGCGATATCTGGGCTACTGTGCTTTGATATTTATAGATATTTATGGAAAAACAGTAGAAAAAAAGGTGGTGGTGGCTGTTTCAGCACAGGTTTCGTGGTCTTGTCTGCTGTGATTCTTTTGTGAAAGTATTTGAATGTAGCTTTTTTCAGATTTGAAGGAGTACAATATATATAATTGGTATTTTTCCATTATCTCCCCTTTTGGAATGTACCTCACAAGACATCTGCAGCAGCTGGAAAGGCCACAGAAGTACCTCACAAAGAGGATTACTGGCCTCAAACAAATGCCCTACACTGACCGCCTTAAAAACTCCAGCTTTACTCCATAGCATATCGCCTCCTCCGAGGTGATCTCTGCCTAACATATAAATCTATGTCAAACCCAGAGCTGTTGGACATGCTACACCTAAAGAAATCCCAATCTCTCCGAGCTACACGCACTAGGGACCTAAACCTTGTCACCACAATAAACAGGACATGCTGGAGGGATAGATTCCTGTCCCAGAGATTTCCTATACTTTGGAACAGGCTACCCATCTATGTCAAGCAAAGTTCTTTATTAGCACTCTTCAAGAAAAATTTTGATGAGTAGATGGGAAATAGGAAATATACCCCGGGGATCACTTCTGTGTCTCTGCTCGACAGTGGAACAGGAAAATAACTTTCTTGGGTGGCGTAAGCCAGGGAATCTTGTCGGCTAGGCTTATGTAGGCCCTTGGGCCGATAGCCTAGTACCTGCATATGAACCTATGAATCAGGGCAACACTTGCAATGCGGCAGCAGGTGCACGCAATACTGTCACAGCTGCATTTGGTAAATAAGAGCTTTATGATCGAGCTGTGGAGGTCAAGTGAGTGGGGAGTGGGGGCGTCTGTAAGTAATGACTTTTTTTAGACAGGTGAAAGCATTGAAATTTTTTCTACACCCCGTACACCTGCTGTTCGTGGAGGGCGTTTGTATTTACATTACCAGGGCTAAGATTTTTTTTTTCTTTAAATGTTTGGCTCCCTTTTATTATAAACAACTGTTCTGGATATCGTGGACATAGTTTTGTGGCATAGCAAGCATTTAAAATGTTGCCACTATAGAAGTGTATAAAGTGGTCCTTCTGTGTTTGCACCCGCACTTTTGATATTATAATATAATTGCCCGTGTGTGTTGTTGTAGACATTATGTCAGTATCTCACAAATCTGCCATGGCTTCTCACCTACACCAAAAAAAAAAAAAAAAAAAAAAAAACCTTTGAGAATGCTGGGAAACGTGCCTTCACTTTGTAGTGAGTTAATTTCTATTTCACTTTGTGTAACATTTGAAGACTGCTGTTACTTTCGGATTTGCTGGCGAGGGGCACGTGTTGGACAAAGATGTTACTGGCAACACTTGACTTACTTTACAGTTGTGTACTGCGTGAGTCATGGATATCAACTGGCCGTGATTTGGCCTCATATTTTTGCCTTGTCATTTGTGAAATGCCTTTATTTTCTTGTAAAGTACCGAATAGTACAATGAGTTGTTGTTGTGTCTTTCGGCTTTTCCCGGTTAGGGGTCGCCACAGTTGAACTCCGGTCCGCTAATGATTGGTAGTTGATTTTTACGTGCTGAGTTACCAGCCCTGATGCACAACTTCAACGAAGGTACACCCATTCACGCATGTCTCCACGCAGAAGACGCTCTAACTGAGAATAGAACCGGACAGTATCTTACTGTGAGGCGACAACGCTACTGCAGCACCACCAGTACAATGAGTCTATAATGGTAAACATTAGAGTTCCATACTTCTTATCAGAACTGGATCATGTTCAAGTAAACACTTAACCAGGGTAATGGACAACAGGCATCCATGCCGTTATACCTTTTGTATACTTCTTATCAGAACTGAATCATGTTCAAATACACACTTAACCAGGGTAATGGACAACAGGCATCCATGCCCTTATACCTTTTCTATGTGTATCTCACCACAACTCCTATATAAAATTATGTTCTAATGGCGTTTGAAGTGTTGCCCCGATAATGGAAAAGTACTATATATATAATTTTCTGGAGCACATGATTATTTAGTAGTGATAAAGACTGTAAGTATTCGTTATTTGTACTGTTAAGATTTTTAAAACTAATTCTTATATTGGTATAGGCCATCTTAAGTAAAATAGAATTTCTTTCATTTGTTTGAAAGGTGGCCAGACTTGCAGACATATGCATGTTGACCTGTTTAATAATGCAGAATTTATAATGGTGTCAGTCTGCCACTGTTATTGTTGAATTTCTTGTCTATATTACTTGTCTATATTACCTGCTTTTTAGATAAAGGTATTTGGAAGCTGTTAGGCCAACTTGGGTGAAGCAAATTTTTACCAAGAGACAGCTGCCATATCTCAGCAGGGGTAGAGGGAGTATTTTGATGTAAGGGTGTCAGCTGGTAGAGGCTAGAAACTTCTCTGAGGCCAGTGCAAAAGCATGCATCTTTCTTCATAACATTTGGTAGCAGGTGGGAGTGGGAATGTTATCAGTTATTGACCAAACTGGGAACATGGAGTCGTATGGAACTGGGATCATTCATACAAGTGTAGCTAGTGCTACGACTAGTGTGGCGTACATTACAGATTACTGCAGAATTATTTTTGATTTTTTTGTGATTAGTACATTTTAATGAAGTATTGCTTATTCTCGAGAAACAGTGTTTGAGAAGACCAAGAAAATACAGTTTTACCCACCTCATACATTGTTGTTACAAAATATAATCAACTCTGAGACTGCCATACTTCTGAAAAGATTGTAAAGATGTAAAATGGATTTAAAGAAAATAGAGTAGGTTACAAAAAGTGGACAGCCTGCCAGCACAATGTAAACTTGATGGTAGAAAACTGTCAGGAACTAACTGCTGTCAACCTGCAGAAAAAAATAGTTTTTTTTTTTTGCCTCCAACATCCCCTTATTTAACTATATTTTTACAGTTTGGACAACCGTGGAGAAAAGAAAAGAACCCTCAAGCCTGTAAAGGTAAAACTGTTACCTGCAAGAACTGCAGTCTCACATTACAGCAGTATAATAGAAAATGCACTTGGAGACACATTCTTTTGGGGAATTGGGAATGGGGAGATAACATTAAGTAAGATACTTTTCATTGAATGGTAAATGCCCTTTGTCAGATCTTGCTTCAGTAATCACCTTCTCACCTGCCTCTTGTGCAGGAGAGAGCAGTATGACTGAAATGTAAAGTGACATTAGTGGGAGTGATGTGATGTTTTCGCACCTGCCACAGGGTACTCCTTACTTTAAATCATGCATTTCCTTGTTAAAACTCCCATATGTTTTAATCATGCACAGTGTAGGCATACCCTTTACATGTCTTTGTAGATGTTTTGAAGTACACACTTAGTGGATCTGGTTCACAGGTGACTGCTGTATCGGTTATGGTTAATACTGGGGCTGTTACAGAACCTACTGTCTACTGCATATTATCAACTGATTAAGAGTTGCCTTCACACCAGCTGTGATATGTAAACTCTATGTACAGAGGTAGCCATATATGATTTGACATACTCCTGTAGAAAGTTATTATTGCAAGGTGCATTGAGCATCCTTTCAGACTGAAAATTAGATTTTTTTTATTTCTGTTTAAAATACCATCTGCCTAAGTTTTGCAGTGTAATCTGGGTGCAGTAGAAGACTGTGTGTTATTGTAGTTTTCTGGAAATGTAACATAATGTAACATGCTTGTTGTTTTGTAAGTGGTGTACTTGATGATTGTCTTCTTGAGTATTTCTTTTTTTTTCACTTGCCTTATATTTGGGTGTAGATTTGACTTCTAATGTTTTGAACTGGATTTGGCCCGAATATCGCCCTTCCCCCCTGCCCCCAGTATCACCTTTGGCTTAATTTGAGTATCACATTATCACTACCTGGTGATTTTATTTATTTATTTTATTTATTTCATTTGTTAAACAGGTAGTGTCCAACTGGGCAAGAAGCCCATTTTCAGCGGAGACCCGGGGAGAAAAGCTCCAAAATACAATCAAGCTAAGAGGTAGATAATACAGACGATATAGGAATAGCAAGAGATGAGTTACAACATAGTACAGATGATTCAGTGTTATCTAAGATGCCACAGAGATATAAGTACAGTATCATATATTCAATACAATAGGTTAAAACTTACAGGGTAAACAGTAACTCAAATTCTTTGCAAACATGGTACATATTCAAATTACAGATGATACAGGCATAGAAGAGTATTTACAATGAAGTTAGACTTATGTATGTATGGTCACGCTAAAGAGGAAGGTAGGGGAACTTGACTTTGGCAAACAGTTCCTGAGATAAATACGGAGATTACATGTGGGTAACAGTAAGTTAGCAGAGCATAACCGTTGTGAGCAAAGATTTAAACTTAGGAACACTTTTACTGATGATCCTGTAATAGTAAACTTGAATGTTCTTGTTCCATCTCCTTTAGCATGTACTAAATTCTTTGTTACAGACATACATTACTTATAATATGCGACTGTGAGTCATCATTTGTCATATTTTGACTAGGTGTCACATTATAGTGAAGTTATTATGAATAACTGGTTACCTAACTTATTTAATTGACCATCTGGATTGTAGTGGCAATAGTGGCATGTCTTTTGGACATGTTGCTGCCCATTTTCTAGTTCCTTTTGTTATACTCCTCTATCTTTCTCCATTTCATTCATGCCATTCAGCACATCAGGCAATGAGCACCCCTTGTTTCTGTAGCGGTTATGGTTTTATGGGGTCAGGTTGCTAGCCTGGCACTCAACCCTCCTTGAAGGGTATACCACACACTGACACGCACACTCAAATCTAGAGCTAATTTACAGTGTCCAATCCACCTACTGCATGTCTTTTGAATGTGGGAGGAAGCCAGAGCACTCTGAGGAAACCCACTTGAACACAAGGAGGACATGCATACTCCACAGAGAAGGAACCCTAGCCAAGAATCGAACTGGAGATCCTCTTGCTGTGAGGTGACATCGCTAACTGCTGCACCACTGCGCCGCTCTTTGATATACTCCACTTCATCATAAATGCTCATTGTAATTGTTGATAGGCAGATAAAAGTTCAAGGCCAGTGAAAAAACATAAATTTTAAAGTAAGGGATGAATGTGTGATTGTCCGTCACATGAAATTCTGGCTTTGTATGTAAAATGTGATGTTATTACAAATAATTTTTTACTTCCTGCTGCAAATCTGAGTATTGTTTACAGATATTCTCAGTGAGTTACCTCAAGTATGTGAAGTGCAAGGTTTCCTGAGGTTGCCAGTTGCAGATGCATGTGGAAGGGACCATGGTGTTGTTGGAGAGGTGATCCATCAGTGCAAAGACAAGATGTCTGTATGTGGTACTGGCAAGTCAGGTTTACAAGTTGGCCTTCATGGCCAGAAAATGAGTAGATGATATGCTGCAGTTTCTAGGAGGATCTGTAGGCCACAGTAGTTTTAGCAGTAATGGGGGTGGAGGCCTTAGGTAGTCACTCAGGGATCATTTGCTGCACGTGTGGTGCTTCCTCAGAGTGCTCTGGCTTCCTCCCACATTCAAAAGACATGCAGTAGGTGGATTGGACACTGTAAATTAGCCCTAGCTGGCCTGGGAGGGGAAATTGACTGAGGTTTCCCACCTTGTCTGCTGTCTGATTGCTGGGATAATTTATAGTTTTATACCATCCTACCCTCAAAAATCTTTGTAGGCATAAGTTCTTGAACAGAGGAGGGTATGACCAGGGCACCAAGCTAGTAAAGCAAGGTGTATTGACGCTGTAGTGTGGTGGGATGATTTCACAGTCCTCGCCACAAAACATGGTAGCATTGCAAAGAAAAAAAATCAAAGGGAATATAAAGAAATATGACAAGAGTGGCAGATAACTAGAAGAGACTGCAGAGAACGTACTGTAAGGATCTAGAATTGTTCATTGTTTGACTGAATAAATGTCTCGGACGGAATCATGAATGATAGTAACTTGTACTCTTGGGATGCATTATAGTTGATGTAGTAGTGATCATTTCTACAGTGTCAGGATTGCACATATGAACCAAGATTAATTTAAACTAGTCAAATGGAGATATTGGTCAGACTCTGGGCTAGGGTTTTAGAAAGACAGTTGTGTCAAGCATATCTACCCGGATAACAGGAAGACCAAAGGGAAGAGGCAGAAGCTGTACAGATAAGTTGAAGAAGGGAGTAGAGAGGGCTGTATTCAAGAGGGAAAGGAGAAGGCTAATAAGTGACAGGAATGAGTGGGAAGAAACTCATCAGCAAGTCACTTAGGTTTTTGCTATTATCAGTACAGTGGAGAGGTAACACAGTGGCCATCATGGAGATTTTAGTCACCCATTTTCTAGAAGAAAAATAGCCGATAGTTCTGGGGTGTAGCGTTTTCAGAAGGGATATCCAGAAAAAAAGAAAGTCTTGACTTAGCCTTAACCCATATGGGTGCGATAGAGTGCAATATTAATGTTTTTTTTATTTTCTCTTTTGATTTAGAAGTCCAATATCTAGAAGATCTGAATGTACTTGCTAACATGTTCAGTACCACTAAAGATAGAAGCACCCGGAGGGAAGACATTCAGAAGGGACTACAGTTCATAGAGTAAGTATAACTGCTTTATTTTAAAGTGATGAAGTAGTTGCTTGTATTACTGGAAAATGGCTTAGAGTATGTTGGAAAGCATGCACATTGATTCTGCTGAAAAATGTTAACATCACCTTTCAGTTCTCTAATCTGATACTTAATAACCACAACTTTAACTCTTTTAAAATATTTCAAAATTAATTTTTTCTGAATTATCTTTCATTGTTTTTCTCTTTAATTTTTAACTAGTTAGATTAAGTTATTCTGTCTGTTTCAGTGTGTGCTTGTGTGTGTGATTTCTTTGTGTTAGTAGCAAGGTATAGATAGAGGAGGTGGGTAGTGTCCTGTCACAATGGCCTCAGCTAAGTTCTAAAATGCTCTCCTTACAGGCAGTGATGCATAGCTACAGTGCAACTACTTTTTATACAAATAGTGAGAAAGAGACTGGCCTAGTAGTGCATAGCATGAGCCCTGTCTGCAGTGCTGCTGACCATGATTTGATTAACTGTCCTGATGTAGGAAGGATAGATGGGAAAGATTTGAGCATCTGATGAGCAGCTGCCCTAATGCATGAGGTAAGCATGGGGTTGCTTGTTTTCACTGCCTGCCAACTACCCAAATGGAAGCCAGAGGCTTTACAGTAGCAATGCATGCATTATGAAGGAAAATGGATGGATGTCCACAGCTGGGCATGAGCAGTTAAGACATTGGGCTGTGAGGAGCAGTGGGGAGAAGTACCAGGG
Organism: Protopterus annectens; assembly: GCF_019279795.1. NCBI lineage: Eukaryota > Metazoa > Chordata > Ceratodontiformes > Protopteridae > Protopterus > Protopterus annectens. The sequence continues at coordinate 341,009,238 of NC_056746.1, forward strand.
TAGGGCTTAAAAATAAGTGAAGACAAAATTTTCTTAGTGCCAGAACTCACTGCCATTTGATTTGTCACTGAAAAAATTATAACATTCTTGTATTTTCAAGATGCATTTAATTTTGAAGGGCAGCCGCGGTGGTGCAGCGGTTAGCGTTGCCACCTCACAGCAAGAGTTTCTACGGTTCAATTCTCGGCTGGGGTGCCTTCTCTGTGCGGAGTCTGCATGTCCTCCTTGTGGTCGCGTGGGTTTCCTCCGGGTGCTCCGTTTTCCTCCCACAATCTAAAGACATGCAGGGGTGGATTGGACACTCTAAATTGGCCCTATGTGTGAGTGTGTGCGTGTGTGTGCCTTCTGTGGAAGGTTGGGCACCGGGCTGGCAACTCGACACTGCAAAACTCCACTGCCAATCATGAGCGGACAAATGATCTGCTGTGGCGACCCCTAACTGGTAAAAGCCGAAAGAAGAAGAAGAAGATTTAATTTTGAGGAAATTAAATAATGTTAAAGCACAATGTTAAGTTGTCATTCTCGCCTTCATTCTTGCTGGATGGGTTCGACTCGGCCTATACTATAGCTCAAGAGCTATTTTTACCGGCTCGAGGCAGCCCTATATCCCACAATACCATGCGCTAACTCCCCAGATCTCGTTTGCCGCTTCGCTGCGAGGTTGCCTTTTTTACCGGCTCAGGTCAGTAAAAGGAATTTTCAACAAAGTTTCTATTTTTTGAGGTAGTTTATTAGGTTATTTTCCCTACTTTTGTTCCCTATCGATATTATTACTTAATAATGTTTGTTTCATAAGCCCTACCCACCCCTGTAGTTAACTTTTATGATCAGGCCTACAGGCTTTAGTTTTTCTGTTTACTCACCCTTGTGTGTGTGTGTGTTGTTGTTCTATTCAGCCCCCTCATCTCCCCCTTGTGTGTAAGTGAGTGAGTGTGTGTGCTGATTGAGTGACTGTCTTTAGGGCAATGTCCAAAGACGTTAAGGTCTCGGGATTCAAGAAGTGTGACTCGTGCTGTCAGAAAATGTCTCTGACAGACGGTCACACTTCTTGTGTCTATTACTTGGGGCCTTTACACCTGCAGGACTCTTGTTCCGTTTGTCACAGATTTAGTTCAAGAGTCCTGCAGGAAAGGCATAACAAGCTCATTCTAAGGGGCTTGTTAAAGCCTGATGACTCCCCGTCCAAGTCTGGCTCGGGGAAGTCATCAAAAACCGCCAAACCCTCGGCTCCAGTTTCTGAGCCGAGGGCTGGTGTCGTCGAGACGGCTCCGACCTAGGTTCCGGCTGGCTCCGAGGTGAGCAAAGTGGGTTCCGCTTCGAAACCATCATCGGAGCCAACCCCAACGCACAAGCGCTCTAGGTCCCCTTCTTTAGAGTCTGTCAGATCGGCTCCAAGGTCCCTCCTCCTGTCGGAGCGGAGTCATAGGACTCATTCATCGAGGACTTCCAGGCTCTCCGATCACGACATCGAGAGGGTGGTCAGTAGACTCATAAAATCTCAGGCACTGGCCCAAATGCTTCAGAGCCCATCTCACCAGACTGTGGCTCCTTCGATACAGTTATCCATTCCTCCTTCGACTCATCTCTCGAGTTCGGAGCCGGAGTTCGTCAGAACCGTTACCTTGCCCACGTCAGAGCTGATACCTCCTCCTTCGGCTCCGGTGTCGTTAGCTCCGACCTCTTTATTGGTTCCGTCCGTGGAGAGGTCCGGGTGCCGGGAATCCATTGTCGGCTCCGAGGGGGCGAGTGGCATTGGACCCTTGTCCGACCCCGCTCTCCCTCTCGGAGCTTCGGCTCTGGTTAGTTCAGCCCCGACATCATTCTCGGAGCCTTCTCTGTCAGTTCCGGGGGTGGTTCCGGCCTCTTCGGAGCCGGGGCTACCTTTGGTGTCTGATAGGGGAGCCTTCGAGGTGATGAGGAGTGTGCTGGACCCAGTGTCCACTCCAAGGTTAAGTTCTGCGACTCCTCCCTCTGTAGTGCCTGTTATGGTCTCTGGCCACCCTCCTATACCCGACAGCAGAGATCCAAAGCATAGGGTACCCACTTTGGATGTCTCCTCCTCTTCTGTGGGCTCCCCTGAAGTTTCAGGGGAACCCCCTAGGAAAAGAAAGTGCAAGAAGAAGCACATAGACTCCCCCGAGTCTGTCACGTCGGACACCGACTTGGATGAGTCGGAGGGTTCCCCCAGATCCCCCTCTGAGGATGTCTCTTTTTCAGACATCCTGGAGATCCTAAGACAGAGGGGAAATTGGTCCACTCTCAAACCTTCCGAGGACGAGTTGGTTTACCTTGACGCCTTTGGATCTCGCCCTTCCACCTCCTGGGTGTCTCCCCCTTTCGACCCACTAATGGAGGTAGTGGCTAGAAAGGCGTGGGCAGCTCCTGATTCAATGGAACCTACCCCTAGGAGGCCTTCTAAATTTATTTCTGCACCAGATGACAAATCCTTTCTCACCAAAGGTGTTTCAGTTGATGCTATGGTGGTAGCAGCAGCCACTAAGAAGGAATTAGCTGATCCTTCTGTACCTGTTCATCCTCCTAACAAAGAGTACAGGACCATGGACAGGTACGGCAAGCGGACCTTTGCTTGAGCGACATTTTCTATGCGATCGCTGAACTATTTATGCCATTTCACCCGCCTTCAGAGAGACTTGCTCACAGAGCTGGGTGAAACGGTACAGGATCCTTCTGCTACGGGGTTTAAGGACAAAATAAACTCTCAGCTGGCTACCCTGAACTCCATTGTTAACTCCTCCATGCGGCTAATCTCTTATGCAGTCGATGGAGCGAGTAGGGCCGCTGGCACAGGCGTTGCGTTGAGACGTCACGCTTGGATGCGACTCTGTAACTTTGCCGACCCCTTCAAGGTGTCCTTCACCAACACCCCCTTTGACGGTTCGGAATTGTTCGGGCCTCAGGTGAAGAATACCCTCACCAGATGCGAGCAAGATGGTAAGTCTCTCTCTGCCGTGGGAGTCCGTTTTTCCACACCTTCTAGACCTTATCCTAAAGGACAGAGGGGTGGAAAGATGTGGTTCCGCAAACCACAGGGAGTCGCGCCTGCCGCACGTGGTGAATTTCCCCCTAGAGGCAGAGAGGGGAATAATAACAGATGCTGCCCCAGGGGCAGAGGGGGTCCACAGAACCAGGGTTCCAGGGAATCTTTCCCTGACCAACCCTTTCAGCATCCCTGAGAAGCTGCCCGACTGTCCGCCTTCGGAGGCAGTCGGGAGAAGATTATCTCTGTACCCGGAAGCCTGGCAATCCATCTCCCAAGACACATGGGTACAGAAGATCATATCCGAGGGTTACAAAATTCCTTTCATTTTCCCTCCAGTACAACCACCAAAACCCCTACCAGACGTACCACCCACACAAAGGGGTCAGGCTCAGCTAGAAATAAAAAAGCTGTTAAACAAAAGAGTCATCCAGGCAGTCCCAGCAGATCAGCTAGGATCCGGAATATACTCCAGATTCTTTTTGGTACCAAAAAAGACAGGAGATTGGAGACCCATTTTGGACTTCAGCAGGTTAAACAACTATGTATTAAAGACAAAATTTCGGATGGTAACACTGCAGTCCATTCTACCCTTTTTGGGCAGAGACAACTGGATGTGCTCGTTAGACCTCCAGGACGCGTACTACCACATAAAAATACACAGGCGCTCCAGGAGGTTTCTCCGCTTCCAGCTGGGAGTCAGTCATTTTCAATTCAGGGCCCTGCCCTTTGGTCTCACCACAGCCCCCCGGGTGTTCACCAAATGTTTGGCAGTGGTCACGGCTCACCTGAGACAGAAAGGATTCCAGGTGTTTCCATACTTAGACGACTGGCTCATTTCCGCTACCACCAAACAGGATCTCATAATGGTCAGGGATTATACTATCCAACTTTGCAACAGCCTGGGTATTTCTATAAATTTTACAAAGTCCTCCTTGTCGTCCTGTCAATGTATAAACTTTATAGGCGCCGTATTAAACACCACAGAAATGTCTGCAACATTACCATCTCAGAGAGTGGCAGACATAAGGCAGAATGTTCAGCTTCTGTTTCAGCCCAGCAGAGTCCAAGTCAAGCTAGTATTGAAAGTGTTGGGCCTCATGGCGGAGGAAATTCTTCTACTTCCATTAGCCCGCTTCCACATGAGACTCCTTCAGTGGATGCAGTTTTCTCAGTGGTCCTTTCAACAGCTGCCAATGACCCACAACATTTTGATAACACCATCTTGCAAGAAACATCTCTCCTGGTGGATGGTTTCCCCTCAGCTTTTTCAGGGCAGACCCTTTGTTCTCCCCCCTCCAGTTGCCACTGTCACAACGGATGCCTCCCTGATCGGGTGGGGGGGCATTATCAGGGCAGGACAGTCCAGGGCACTTGGCAACAGTCAGAATGCCACCTGCACATAAATATCCTGGAGATGAGGGCAGTGCTTTTGACGTTGCAGACCCTTCAGAGCTCTCTTCCCACGGGGACTATAGCAATTCAAACGGACAATATGTCTGTGGTGTGGTACATAAACAAGCATGGCGGAACAAGGTCCTACCCCCTCTGTCGAGAAGCACTCAGACTTTGGCAATGGGCGATTTCATCTCAATGGTTTCTGATAGCAACGCACATCCCCGGGAAGTCCAACGTCATAGCAGACAGATTGAGCAGAACTATCCTCATGCCTCACGAGTGGTCTCTAAATCAAGCGGTAGTAGACGGAATTTTTTGGAAGTGGGGCCAGCCTTGCTGCGACCTTTTCGCAACTCTGCAAAACAGCAAGTGCCTCGACTTCTTCACACTTTTTCCTCTACCAGGCCAGCCCCTCAGAGATGCTCTTGTTCACATTTGGCCCCGGGGTCTTCTTTATGCCTTTCCTCCCTTTCCATTGATCCTGCAACTAATTCAGAAAGCAACCGCATTTAGATCCAAAATGATCCTCATTGCCCCGTTTTGGCCTCGACAAGTTTGGTTCCCGTTCCTGCACAAATACCTACTGGAACAGCCTTGGCATCTGGAACCCCTTCCGGATCTGTTGACCCACCTCACGGGCAAGCTGCATCAGTCTCTACATTCCATCAACCTCACAGCTCGGTTGCTCCACTTCCAGCCATAGCTAGGCTTCCCCTTATTTATCCTCCTGTTCGTGATATCATTCTGGCTTCCCATAAGTCCAATACTAGGAAGACTTATGCGTGTAAATGGAAGCGTTTTTCACACTGGGCACAAACTAGATCCTTAGATCCTTTCCATGCACCCATTCATGAGGTTCTAGACTTTCTGGCGGAGCTTTTTCATTCGGGGGCATCATCGGCCACTATCAGGGTACAATTAGCGGCCATTGTTAATTTTCATGTTAGACTCTCAGAAGCAAATATTATGTCCCACAAACTCTGTAAAGCCTTTCTCAAGGGCATCTTGTTGCTCAGACCTCCAGTCAAAGATCCACCCCCACAATGGGATTTGAATTTAGTTCTAACCTCACTAATTCTACCCCCTTTTGAACTGGCAGCTTCTTGCTCCCTCAAGCTTCTTTCTTGGAAAACGCTGTTTTTAGTAGCTATAACATCTGCCAGAAGGGTATCGGAACTTTAAGCCTTGTCTGTCCGTCCTCCCTATTTGGTTTTTCATAAAGATAGGGTAACTCTCAGAACAAACCCTTCCTTCCTACCAAAAGTGTTATCGGAAGCAAATCTAAACCACTCCATTGATTTGCCCGTCTTTTTCCCAGACTATACCAGCAGGGCTGAAGAAAAATTACATTCATTAGATGTTCATCGCCAATTACGGTATTACCTAGACAGGACAAAACAATTCAGAAAGTCAGACCAGCTCTTCCTCTCTTATGCTGCAGGCAAGAAAGGGCTTCCAGTATCGAAAGTTACTCTTTCCAGATGGCTGACATCTATTATTACCTTGATCTATGAGTTGAGACACAGGCAACTACCCTCTAGGCCTAAAGGTCATTCAACTAGGGCACTATCAACTTCAACGGCTTTTCAAGCAAGGTTACCACTAGATGCCATTTGTGCAGCAGCTACATGGGCGTCCAAACATACCTTTATTGCCCATTACAAGCTTGATCTAGCCTCCAGAAATAGAGCTGATTTTGGTTCCACTGTACTCAGGAGTCTGTTCCATTGAGCCACCCAGGACTAAGATGTTAGGGACGCTGTCCCATCCAGCAAAAATGAAGGCGAGAATGACAACTTAACATTAAGAAGTTATGTCTTACCATAACGTTCCATGTTAGTTGTCTTCTTCTCGCCTTCTTTCTTGCGTTCCTCCCTCCTGCCCCCTAGCCTGGATAGACTCGAGGTTCTGAGTCCTTCCATTTCTGGAGATACAATATGTTGCGTCTTTCCTGGTATCCTTAGTGTTACTAGCAGGTAATCTATACTCGTAAAAGAGGATTATAATATTATTATTATAATATTACTTTTTATACTATGTCTTAGCTTCCAAACGAGATCTGGAGAGTTAGCGCATGGTATTGTGGGATATAGGGCTGCCTCGAGCCGGTAAAAATAGCTCTCAAGCTATAGTATAGGCCGAGTCGGAGCCGAGGATCGGCTCCGAACCCATCCAGCAAGAAAGAAGGCGAGAAGAAGACAACTAACATGGAACGTTATGGTAAGACATAACTTCTTATTATGTTACACAGTAAAGTGATTGTCTGGAGTGCTCTTATTTAAGGTTAGTTTATTTGAAAAGGGTACCTTATCTTATATTTTCAGCTGATAACACAAGAAAGAAGTTTTTTTTCCCCCATGGCATGAATAGGCTGTGGAAGCAGATGTGGGTACTTGCAGGCATGTGAGGAGACAGTGACAAGCTTTGGATGGTGTTAATGGCTGTTGTTTGTTACATGATGTACCCATTTAGCAATGGGATGTGTAGTGTTGTGGTGTTTTGACCCTTCTTTAAGCTGTTGCTTTTTTCCCCTTCTAACCAGCGACAGACTAAGGTGGTTCATTCTTTAGGCTTGCTTTTAAGGCTTTTCTTGGGAATTTTCATTTTTTAGTCATTGAGTTATTATTTGTCTTCAAGTATTGTGCCTTTTAATTTTGACGGGCATCTTGTAACTACATTTCGACTGACCTTTTCTGTATTTTGCCTTGTTGAAAAGAGTAACTACCTCTCATCTGTTTGTGACTTTATGGATATTGCTGATTTTTGCCTCAGAATTTTGCCATGTCAGTGTTAAAATGTTTGACTTTTTTGACATGGCATGAAAATTAGTTTTAAATATTAACAAACAATCTAGTAAAAGGAGGTCCATCCTCCATAGCAGCATAACTAAGATTGGTGTGCATTAGGGCTACTCAACAGGTAAAAATTATTCCTAACTGCCATAGTCCTCAGTAGTTTAAAACAGGGGGACTGCTACTGATGTACCTAGTGATCAAAATATGCATGATTCCCCAGTTTTTTTAAACAAGAGATGAACCATGTTGTTAATTTCTGAGATCTCTAAGATTAGCTAATCAGCAGCAGTTCCAAAATCTTTTATGAAGTGTCACACATTGGTCTTTAATTAAGGCTGTGGACTGCCACACAAAGTCAGTCCAAAATTTCACCAAATGAAAGAAAATGAAAAATTGCGGTTCCTTCCTCTGTCATTGACTGTTCCTTCTGCATTGATTTTTTTTGATGCTATCAGTTCTAGTCCTGAGACCTTTCTTTTTGCTAATGACTGGGTCTTTGACTTCATCACCAGTGACAGTCTCTTTGTACCCAGCCTTATGATATTTAACACTGTGAGTTTTGATAACAAGCTAGATATGGACATCAGTCTCTGCTACATCAAAACTTCTTGCAGTGGTGTTAACATAGCACCAAATATGACTTTGGAGAAATTCTTTCTCTGAACCTTTACCCCAGTGAATTGTCAGGCAGTAGGACAGAGTGGCCTAAGGCCTTGTGAAGCCCCCTTTCATGACTTTGTATTCCAGAACATAAGTCTTTCTCATATTGGACTTTTTTCCTCCAATGATTCAGAGGAAAGTGTCTTGCAAGAGGAAATATTTGAACTGTCATCCATGGCTTCCTTGCATGTTTTTTATTTTAATTTCTTAACAGAACCTGTCTTATTTCATTCTGTTTCAATCTTGTACTAGAAACAATCACAAAGAAGCTTCTGCTGTGTTAAAATCTGGCTAGGTGTTGCTGTCTTTCTGCTGTTAATGTCTAGCAAATGTATTAGCAACTTTCCACTGACCTTTTGCTCTAGGATTCAGCGATAGCACCTAACGTTTTGCTTTATGAACTGCACAGTTGCAGCATGTACGTTTCTAGTGAGTTGCCATCTGGTTAAATGTTTTTTTTCTTTACTACTAATCTTTAGCACATATATTAGCATGTTTCTACTGGCTTATACAATAGGGTAAGTTGTAGTGCCTGATTTTATGTTTTACGAACGCACAGTTACTGGGTAGTCATCATCTGTTAATAATATGAGACAGTTCTGTTTATGAAAAGAGTTGGGTCATTACCTAATTTTTTCACATCTGTTAAAATTCAAGCTGATTATTCTAAAGTGCTTAAATGTCACATTTACAGATTGTACCCTGTGTAGCAAAGAGTTGGAACTAATTGAGAAAGGCGTTCTACTGTCCTTCTAAAATCTAGAAACCTTAGTCTCAGTAATCCCAAACTTGCATCCCGCCACATATCTCGTTATTTTCTTTTCATGTTTATTTTCCATCCGTCCGTCCTAAACTCTGGAAGCCTCCATTTTAGTAATCCCAAAGTTTCATACCTAGACATATCTCATGTTAGTTGCCTTATTTTCCATTTTAAAGGCTATAAAGCACAAATGTAGAACTGTAAAATACAGTGCATTACTTATATTGGCCAAACACTGCTTAATGCAGCAGAGCCTAGACGAACACTACAGTACCTTTTCTACCCAGTTCATCCACCAAACAATCCTAATTATTTTATTCTGTCTCTTTCCCAGAGTACTTGGCCACGTAATATCCCTGATAATTCAAGCTACAAAACTGAAGACAATCTCACTACCAAGGGAACATGTACAGATTAATTTCACTCCAGTTGCAAAAGCACCAAAGGAGAAATGCTTTCAGTTACAACCTATGCAAAGCAGTTTCCAAGAATTAAATTAAACTGCTGAAATATCTTGTTTTCCCTCACTTCATCAGTGTGTTCTGTACTGTAGTGTTGAATCTGTTGGATGGATACTCCCACCCATACACACAGGCCTTATATTGCTTAAGTTGAAGCTAAATTAAGACTTTAGCATGTTTTACACCAGCAGTGTAAAATTTCCATGGAAAAAGCAAGTAAAGCTCATAACAATAAAATAAAATAAAATACTGTTACTCACCTGAAGTAGTTAGAGTTCAAAAACCTTGTCTTTGCATCCATAAACATTATATGTCATCGATTGTTTTTTATGGAAAACCATCTAGGGGGAAGTAACGGAATTCCATTGAACTACCTAATTAGTTAAGCCTGCTCAGTCCGCTTCCGTACCCTATCCCCAATTTCCATCCACTCCAGCATCCTCTTCATTTATCCTAAGCTAATCTCCACCCGCCACATTATCACCAATCGTAAAATAGTTTACAATCCATACTTTTGCCTCTCTTTCAAACACTCACTAATCACTTCCTACCTTTTTTCTTTCTTTCAGTTGATTCTTTCTACATTGTAACTCAACAACCTCTCCCACTTCACTCTACCCACAAGCAGTCAAACCCTATTTAGTTTTTTTATCAGTATCATGTTTGCATTTTCACACAATAAACATACATAATAATTAGCATGCTATTCAAAGTACTACAATTCATTTCCTAACTTCTGTCCTCTTTCTTGTAGACATAACCAACTGTCATATATCTCTCAACACCAGTCTTATGCCCAATGCTCAGTTCATTGCTTTCAATGGCAATTACTGTAATATTTTATTCAGTATAAACCACAACCTTTACAAACTATCTCACATACATCTTTTCAAACAAATCTGTATAGAAGTAAGTAATCCAGCCCACAGATTATTCACAAAGAACAAACTTAAAACCAAGTGGCATTGTATATTCCAATTTCCAACTATCCCTACCCAGTCTGCAACTATGCAGCGACATGCACTTGAACCCAGGTTCAAACATAACAGCCTCTCCCATAATGGCCTATACAACCATTAATAATATGACACCCTACTCCTGCAACTTGGGTAAAACAAGTCTAAAATGTATAACCATTAACCCTAAAAGCATCTGTAACAAAGTAACTGAACTGCATGCTTTCTTATCTCATTACATCCTTCACAGCCTTTGTATCACAGAAGCATGTCTAAAATGCAACGTTAAAGACACTGAAATCTTTCCTCTCTCCAGGATATAATATCCTTTGAGCAGACCATATATCCAAAAAAAGCAGGTGGGTGAGCTATTATTTACCCAAAACACCTGAACATATCCCTTTATCAGAAAAAGCATCCTTCATTCAATAATGCAGAGATTCTTATTGCGTTACTCAAACTAAAGTCTTATAAGACCATATGTTTCATAGCCTTGTATATTCTCCCTAGTAGTAATATCAGCACAGTAGAGGACAAATATACTCCAAGAAACTATCATCCATAGACTGGGCCCAAATTGTGTCTGATTCCTCCCACTACCAGTATTTACCTGTATGGTTTCTCTCAGCTCATCAGTACACCAAGTTATAACAAGCTCTCCTCTAAGGGCTCTACTCTAGACTGGATTCTCTCAACTAAATCCAGTAATATCTATAACTGTATAAACTATTTGACAACCAAAGTGACCACCTGCTCAGTGTCTCGAACAGGCTTGTATGCAATCCAGTAAAACAACACTCGTATAAGAATGTGCGTAAACTATCCACTTTTATTATAGATAATTTGATCTCCCCTCCCAAGCAATACAATTGGAATATGTTAAAAAAAAAACTTCCTTTAGGTGAAGCCACCCTCTAATTTAATAAAACATTTAACAGTGTACTGAACGGACATGCTCCTGTCAGGATAAAAAGAGTTAAAACTTAATCCAGCAGCATGGCTATCTGAAAGCAGTAGGCAACTAATGTTGCTTAGAGACAAGGCCTGGAAAGCATGGCATGCCAATAAATCCCAGAAAAAAACTTCTACACTACAGGCAGATAAGAAGTAAAACCAAACACAGTATAAAGCTTGACAAAAACTCCACTAGTTTAACTTGCATCAGGCACACCAAAATAATTCTAAAAAAATCTGGTCACCAGTCCACAATCTACTAAATCCAGGCCAAAGTTAACAACCCACTCTCCAGAAGAAACTTCAACAGTTGCTAATAACTTTTAGCAAGTACTTTCTTCAAGCTGTAGTCTCCCCACCATCAAACCAACTCCCCACCAACAAACCTCCCATGGAATCTTACTTCTCACTCAAACTTGCCCCTACCTCCACAATAAGAAAATATCTTCTAAAACTAAAAATGACCAACACTGCTGTAGACAGCCTTCCTCCTGTATTCATATGAACTGTAGCTAAAGCTCTTTCTTATCCAGTATCTGTACTAATAAACAGATCCATTCTAGAATCTCATGTCCCAGCCATTTGGAGGAAGGTATACATACTTCCTCTTTTTAAAGGCGGACTTCTGTCTGCTGACTACTTCAACTTAAGACCAATAGCCATCCGGTCACCATTATCTAGAATATTAGAAAATTGTAGCCATTCCCAATTACTTCAATACCTTATCATAAACAGTCTTCTCTTCGCTACACAGCATGTTTTTGCCACAGTCATATCACCACTGCTGCCCTACTTTACTTTGCTGATACCATTAATCAAAACAGAAATACCGTAAACCTAGTATCATCATTATTCCTAGATCTGTCCAAAGCATTTGATGCTATCTCACCTTAAAATATTATTAAAACTTTCCTTCTTGGGTCTCCCCTTCTCCCTTTCCTGGTTTAACAGCTACCTAATAGATTGATTCCAAGCAGTCACATGGTAGCAAAAATACTCTTTATTTCTACTGATTATTGTAGGAGTGCCACAAGGTTCCATATTTGGACCCCTCCTGTTTAACATATTTATAAATGATCTACACACTGCTTCAAAGCACGCCACTCTTGTACAATATGCAGATGACTTCACACTCTTCTGCACAGCCTAACCTACAAAAACTTCAAGAAATTACTCAAGAATCCTTTACATCCATAGAATCCTGGCTAGATAACTCGCTACTTAACCCCCCAACAAAATTACTACCTTTAGCTCACATTGCTGCTAATTGCCCCTTTAGAACTTATCACTGTTATGTCCTTAAACAACCAAATTGGACTGAACTCCCACATCACCTTCACTGTAATCAGCTACTACTAGCTCGTATTACTAAAAGGCATTCTTAATACAACCACGCTACCAAAGCTTTTCATTCTAAAGACAAACTCCTCCTCTTCGTCACTAAAACCCAAAATGCATCAGGAGCCTCCTTATAATCAAACTCTGTAGCTACCCTCTGGAATGTATTCCCATATGTTCTCATGCTTCTTGAAAACCAACAGGGATTCAAAACACATTTCAGAAAACATCCCTCAACATCCTGGCTCTGTAGCTGTACATCTCCAGAATAAGTATAACATCTTCACTTCTTCCTTCTCTTCCACTTTATTTCTGCTGTTCTCTACTCTGTTACCAGCTGTCACTCTGTCTTCACCCATCCAACCTTCTACCTATGCCTCTCTTAACTCTTTTACCATTCATTTAATTTATATGTCATAATTAAAATCAACCTTTTGTTTTCCGCCCTTTGTAAATAACTCAGTACTCTGTGTTGCAACATCTGTCCTCTATGTAGTTGTTAAACTACATCTGTATAGAATATAATTAGCATAAGAAGCCTTACTACTGTATATATTATTACCTTCTCTATTCTGACACTGTCAATTTTATTTTAATTGCATTATGCTTGACAGTGCTGGTATTGTATAACTTAAAATATTTTGATTGTGCTGCATATACTGTTGCTTTTCTCCCCGGGCCTCTGGTGAAATGGGGCCTTTGTGCCAAGCTGGACTTCCCTGGTCAACAAACAAATAAATAAATAAACTACAGCCATACAGAATATTATAAAGTAGTAGAGAATTTTCTAAGAACTAAACCCACATGGGAATAAAGAATGGAGAGTCTGCCAATAGGGATGACTACAGATAGGGGTACAGAGAATTGACAAGAGGAGGATGGAATTTACTGGAGAAAATTGACAAAGGAACTAAGGTATTGGGAACAAATAACTAGACAGAGAAAGGTAACAGAGTGTGAAGAGGCCAGGAATATTTCGGCTGCAGTATACAGACTGCCTTCCCTATCAGGAATTGATATCAGAGTATAGGCAAAGAGAAAGGGACAAGGAAATCTTAAGTGAAAGATCTGCTGTGGTAGAGTTTATAGTTGAATCTAGAACAGAAGCTGCTGTTAGAAAGAGATAATTATTGGGGCATACAAAATATTGCACAATAAATAAAGGAATCGGTCAGAGGAATTCAGAAAAGATTTGGAAGGCAGATTGGATAAGCAATTAACAAGGAAGTAATAGGAGGATATATGTATGACTCCCAAATATGCAGCACTGTCTAGAAAATTCAGGATTTTTGCTTGAAAATGTTTGCATAGATATTTTTATATCGCAAGCAGACTTTCCTCAGTTTATTGGCAAATGTTGGAGGTCTGATGGGGAAAAAAGAGGTAACTGGGAACATATGTTTTGGGAATGTAATGAGTTGGCAGACTTCTGTACAGAGTACTGTGTCAGAAATATTGGGTGAGCAAATGGGTGTAATTAAGGAAATGATTTTTGAGCTGGGGTACAGGATCTGAATTGCCTAGACATACTAAAGCCTTGTTAAGTTTAATTTTGGTGGCTGCCAAAAAAGCAGTTCCTAGAAGGAGGAACTGTTAGTCTAAACCAACTGTATTTGAAATAGTGAATATGGTAACAGAGATAAAAGAACTGGAAGTGGGATCATTAGAAAAGGATAGCAGCAAACTACATAGAAACATGGAAATTGTGAGAAGAATACATGCAGAATAATGTTTTGGAGGAGGAGTGAGGTTTAAGGAAAACCAGGAATTGATCAATTTATGTAATGTTGGATTGATGATAATTGTATAAATGTGATCATGATAACAAAGTTTGTTTTCCTGTATATAAATAGATGTTCTCTGTGTCATAAGTGATAATTCAATGAAAGTGTAAACAATTGTGTCAGGACAGTATTGGTCCATTGACCCTTTGTCCTCTCTGCAGATGGCCCTGCAGAAGGCCTTTTGGTGTACACTGCACTCCTCCTGCGTAGTCCATTTGCTAATGGAACATCCTCAGGCTTGCCATCAGCATAGCTTTGGAAATCCCTGATACAGTGGCTTCCTTTCTTAGAAACCACAGTCATAGTCTCCAACCCCTTAGGGAGGGGAAGACTGTTGGCTGTGCATCGTTGGTTGTGGATGCACATACCAGACACCCTCATTTCTACAGCTGCCCTCAAGAAGGCTCCAAGTCATCTGAGACGTTCCTTGTATCCACTAGGCAAAGAGTTCATGGCAGTGGACTGTTTAGTTTAGGACCTAAGGGAAGGGGTCCTTGGAAGGTTTTGAGTGACTGGAGTCCATCTACTGGTAGTCAACAACAGCAGCAGTGCTGTAGTCTTGCCTGTCAGTCCTTCACTGGAGGCAGCGGGGGGGGGGGCCAGCCTGCCCACTCAGAAATCAGTTGTGTAGGCTGGGAAGATAGAAATTTCCCTTCCATTCAAAGCCGTCCCCACAAAGTACACCCTTGCAAATATCCCACCCTATCAGAAACTTATGGAAGAAGGGAAATCCCTTGCCTTTTGTAAAAACGAATCATCATGCAGGCCACATAAGATCAGAAAAGGTTAGGATTGTACTCCATATTATCTTTTGAAAAAAATGTCCAAAGACCTCAGGGTGATTCTAGAACACTTCATCCTCAAACAAACCTTTTGTATGGTAGTCATGCAATCAGTCTTTCCCTGTTTTATCCAAAGGTGACTGGATATGCTGTTTGGACCTCTAAGACAGCTACCCCCACATCAAAATCACCAAGGAGTCCTGGGGTTGTCTTTACTTATGGGTAGGAATCAATCATTCAGTTTCAAGGAGTGCATCTGATTGTTTGAGATCAGTGGGTTAAATACAACAAACAGTAAAAGCAATATAAACTGGATCTCAACACCAGAAGTAAAATACTCAGTTATTTTAATCCATATATAAGTAGTAGAGCTTTCTGGAATAATCCCTTCTCCGATGCATATAAAACACAGTTCAAATACAGAGTTTTTGAATACAGCACACAATCCCATCGTCCAACAAGAGCTCAGCTTGTTATACAGAGAACTTAAAGTTTAAAGACACTGCAACACATATAAAAAGTACATTCAAAAGCAACTTAAAAAGCACAATAGATACAGGCAATCAGTAGCAACATTCACTTCAATTTCATTTGCTTTTGTTTTAATACAGGTTTTAAACTGACGCATTTAATCCAAGTGCACGACCAGCTGCAGTTTTAAAATCCACCTGTATTCAGCTAGTTCAGTGGCATTTAAAATATTGCCACCTGTTATGTTAAAAAATATCCTTTGTATTATTCTAAATTGAAATGCATTGTCTGTATTATTGTCATGAATATGCTTAGCCAAGGAAATAGTAAGTATACTCCTTCTAATTTCTGAAAGATGTTCAGAAATTCTTTCTTTAAATTTTCTATTAGATTTACCTATATAGAAACTAGTGTATATCATGCACACAGCTAAATAAACTAGAGTTTCTGTGTTACAAGTATTAAAGCAACCAAATTCATAAATATGCTTTGTTTGTGGATGCTCAAAAGTAACAGAAGGATCAATGTGTGTACAAAAGACACACTTATAGCATGGAACATTACCTTTTCTTTTAATTCTAGTGGTTTGGTCTCCTTCTTTTCATGCATTTCCTTATAGCATATTTTCTGTTTCAGGTTAAGGCATTTTGGTACTTGCGTATTATCGCAACCAGATTTTTGCAATAATACGGCTTGCTTCCCAATCACTAAATCTGTTTGTTAATGTGGTTCAAATGGAATACAGTGTGTTTTCTTTACCAAATCAGGTTGTTTTCTGGAGGGCTGTCAACACAAACTAAAAAACATACTGTTTCTTCCTGCTCTTTACTGGCAGCATGTCGCTTCTTGGCAAGGCTGTCCACTGAACGTTCTTTGTCAGCCAATGCTGTCAGATTACAGTCATACGTACCGGATTTTTGTGATTCTCTTGCAACCAGCTTCCAGTTCTCTGATAATTCCTGACAATTATGACATTATATACAAACGAGTCATTGTCCTTAATGTCATGATTTGGGACAGTTTACGGTATAACCTGCATGCTTTTTGCACTGTCCTGCAAATCAGAGTTGAGACGACCTGAGCAGTATGTCAGGAAAAATGTAGTGGCTGGCTCTGGAAGTTGGTTGTGAAGCAGCAGTATTGGCCCCCAGAGTGTTATCCTCCAAGATGTGTGTTTAATAATAAATGAATCACGTCTATAGATGTTACATTTTCCCCCTTTTTGGATGGTGTGTGAACTGTCAGTTGCTTTTTACCCCTTTTGAGCTGTTAGTTCTGGTGAAGGGAATATGCTGCAGATGCGGCTCTTTGCATCTGGCCACAAAATATCATTGCTTGAAAGGAAAACGTGTCTTTGCTATCACTTTGTCTTTTTGATATCGAGTTTTGGCCAAGCCAGAAAGAAACACAGTAGTTTGTTCACAACTGTTTACATTCAGTGAGGTTGTGCTGTGATTGTGATTCAGAGTAATTACTCCATTTCACATACTTCTGCTATGTTGTGTGCACACATAACAGGACTTGGAAAAGTACTATGACTGACATGATGTTTGGAAACAGCATAGGTTCAAACAAGCAGTCATCTTTCAAATACTACACTATTCCTATATACATTTATGGTTACATTCACACACCGGGAAGCAAACCGTATTATCCCAAAAATCTGGTTGCGATAATACGTACGTACCAGCATTTCTTAAAAGTAAAACTGGGAGATGCCCCTATTATTTTACCCAATTCTGGCATAGGTGCTGGTTATATAATGTTGTATCTGTAGTCAGTTTGCTTACTCTCATATATTATAGCAATAACCCACGCCTGGGTATGGGTAATGCTGGATTTACCCACGGTTGGTGTGGTTTGGTCACGAGGGCCAATCGTGGGTAAATCCAGCATTACCCACACCCAGAAGTGGGTTATTGCTATTATACAATGACATTATTTAAGAAAGAAAGTAATTACTTTTCTTAAATAATGGCATTGTATAATGCCACCTTGCTGCCCTTCCGCAGCTGTCTGGTATTCTGCGACAGTTCTGATGTACTGCTCATGCGTATGCCTACGCAGTACATCAGAGCTGTGGGCAAAAGCAATGGAGAAAGCAAGATCTCCGTTGCTTTTTACAAACTGTTTTGCTATGTTAAATGGGCTTAACATAGCGAGACAGCTTTAAAAAAAAGCAACGGTTGCTTTTTTTAAAGCTGTCTCGCTATGTTAAACCATTTAACATAGCGAGACAATTTTGAAAAAAGCAACAGAGAAATCAAGATCTCTGTTGCTTTTTACAAACTGTCTCGCTATGTTAAAGGAGTTTAACATAGCGAGACAACTTTAAAAAAAGCAACGGAGAATCTCTGTTGCTTTTTTTTAAAGCTGTCTCGCTATGTTAAAGGAGTTTAACATAGCGAGACAGTGTGAAGCAACGGAGATCTTGTGTTCTCTGTTGCTGTAAAAAAGAGTTGTAGTCATGGAAAAAGTCTGGGCGACTGGACCTTTTTCCATTACTGTAACTCTGATTTACAGCATGCATGCCGACCAATCAGCGTGCACGTTTTTGAATATTAATGGGGGGGTCGTTGTATAATGGGCTTTTAACTATCCTTTTAAAATCATGACCAGGATGCATATTGCAACTGTGGAGAAATCTGCCAGCCTGAACTTCCTTCCTGTAGATATTCATTGATGTCAGCTCATCAGTGTTTTTAAGTGCTATATCCAAATAAGTAAAATCTCTGTTCTAGAATATTACAACTTAAATCTCAAAAAAGTTGTAGTAGATTCCTAGAATCAAACACATTCTTATAGTTCAATTTCAAAAACCTTCCAAACCAAAAAAATATCAAGAAAGCATTTATAAAATATAATTTTATCAGTATAGTTTTTCTGTTGAACCAAATACATGCATACTCTCCCATTCATATAGGGCTAAGTTAGCATAAGTATTTGCAGAACATGCATTTAAATTTAGAGTATTACAAAGGGAATTTTTTATCATAAGAGGTGGTGATGTTCTAAATGCCACTGAACTAGCTGAATACAGGTGGATTTTAAAACTGCAGGCTGACTGTGCACCTGGATTAAATGCTTCAGTTTGTTTAAAACCTATATTAAAACAAAAGCAAATGAAACTGAAGTGAATGTTGCTATTGATTGCCTGTATCTGCTGTGCTTTTTAAGTTGCTTTTGAATGAACTTTTTATAATAAGCTGAGCTCTTATTGGGTGATGGGATCATGTGCTGTATTCAAAAACTCTGTCTAGGATTCAATCATTACCAGTTCCAGAGTCTTCATTTGGTCTCTCCTCAGTCTCACAGGATGTTCACCAAATGCTTGCACATTGTTGCAGTCCTCTAGAGGCTGCAAGGAGCTGAGATCTTCCCTTACTTAGATAAATGTCTCTTACCTGTACAACTGATTCAGTCTGTGGTTTATTTTTGGGAGTTTCTGATTTCATTGTTATACTTTGTATGCATTAGAGTGAACCTTATGAATTCAGAGCTGAGTCCTTCCCAGCTGCTTATTTTCATTGTGTGCAGTTTGGATTATGTAGCATGCAGAACTCGTCTTTCAGTGTACTGAATACTCTTCTGTCAGCTCAGGGTTTCTGTACCTTTTTTTTGTCAGCTATTTTCTTCTCATCTCTGACTCCCAGTGCTGGGTTTCTGCTAGGTCTCATGTTATGTGCACCACCAGTGGTGTCCGATGCTGGATATGACATACAGGTGTTACAGTGGATTTGTGAGACAAGCGGTGTTAAATTTCAAACCCAGTTTGCCTGCATTGTGCACATATCCAGAGTCTGCAAGTCACGCCTTTTACGGTGGATGCACCCTCCCAACTTAATCCATTCCTTTGATCGCTATCACCAAAGATGTGTTACTCCTGCATGAGGGAGGGGGGGTATTGGAGTAGGCAGACAGATGTTCAACGTGTTACACTGCTGCAGTCATTACACTTGGGTTATCCTGCCGTCAGGCGGTTCCCCGGTTGGCCTGAGTTCCAAAGTCTTGGTCCAGCGTCGGTTGCTGTCGCCTCCTCCCTGACGTCAGTGCGACAGGGGTATATAAGATGCAGCTGATGCCATTTTCTTCAGTCTTTCTTGCCGCGTGGTGCCTGAAGCAAAAGCAGTTTGCAAGTGCCGGTTGGCCGTCTCCTGAGATTTTCATTCTTCTACAAAGCGAAATACCCCGTTGGGGAAACTTTTTCTTGCCTCAGACCGATGTCAATAAAAGTTAATAACTGTATTTCTTGTGGGAAGCAAATACCTCATAAGGATTTCCATTCCTATTGTATCCCATGCCTAGGCCCAGACCACGACGTCACTGGTTGTCGGCTTTGTGCTAGGTTTAACACGCGCACTATTAAACGTCGGTTTGATTTTGCCTGACATTATTTTGGTAGAAAATTCAATTATACCATGACATCGGAACTTCCGACGACCGGAATACACAAAAAGTGCAAAGACAAGGATAGGCATCCTAGGCCTAAAATTGACAACAAAGCCTCTTCTAGGCCAGTCGCCAGTTCTCCGGTTTTCAGCGAGGCGCCTTCGCAGCCCCTGATGACCGCTTCTGTAGAATCACAGGCCGCCTCTGACTACCACGTGGAGATGGCTGGGCCTTCGGACGCACAAGTTATTCAGCCTACCAAGACTAACCTTTCAGAGGGATCCGGAGTAGCTGAGCAACCCCAGCTTCAGAGGGTGTCTTCAGACCTACTCAGTTAAGCATTAAACCCTCAGCTAAGTCTAAGCCCCCTTTAAAATCTAAGAAACAAATACAGCATTCTCCAGGACAGGCCTCCATGCCTAAGAAACAAATGCTCAAAATGGCCGAAGACCTAATCACTCAGATCAGGGGATCCCATCCCCCTCCTGATAAAAGGCCTAGACAGGATGCAGACTATGACTCATCCAACCAGGTGTCCATCTCTTCTGATTCATCCTCAGACCTAGGATACTCTTTACCCCCTTATGAGGATTCAGATGCTGAGGAATCAATTCCATCAGCCTCATCGCCTGAGGACTATTCCTTCGGGGAAACCCTACATACCATGAGGGAGCATTTTCACTGGGAAGGCCAGGATTACTCAGAATCCAAGAAAAGGCTCAGAGACTTCCTTTTATTACCTCAACACAGACCCCTTGCTATTCCGCCAGTGTTAGATATTGTGGATGATGTGTATACTGAATCCAGCTTAAATCCTGATTCCTTACCTCCAGCCCCTGTTAAACCTGACAGATACTACAGAGTCCCTGACTCACATACATTTCTGTATAAAAGCCCTGTAGCTGACCCTGAAACTATTTCTCAGGGACCCAAAGGAGTTAAGGCCTCATCAGCCAAGAATCCAGTTCCCTCTGACAGAGATTCCAGAGCATTAGACAGATGGGGAAAGAAAGTATATACGTCTGCAACTTTAGCAATGAGAGCCTTAAATTGCCAGTTTCACATGCTAAAATGTCAGCAATTTTTACTGTCTCAGTTAAAACAGAAAATGCTTTCAGAATCAGATCCTCCTAATTTTAAAGAAATGCAGGATTTATTGCATGCAGCTGAACAAGTGGGAAAGCATACTTTGCAATGTGGTTTTGACTCTCTAGAGACCTCCTGCAGAGCCGCAGTTACAGGCTCTGTCATTAGAAGACATGCTTGGTTAAAAGAACATACAATACCAGATCATGTTAAAGCAAAATTATTGGATGCACCTTTGCAACAGGATGTGTTATTTGGAGTTAAGGCAGAAGAGGTATTAAAGAAAATGGAGGATAAGGGAAACTCTATGCAAATGGTGAAGGATTTCTTACAGGTTCAGCCTCCTAGATTTAGCAGAAACTGGCCAACTAAGAATTGGTCCTTTCCAATTACAGACAGACCTCAAAGGGGAAGATATAGACGTCCAAGAGGTAGAGGTCAAACACAAGGTCCTTATAGGCCTCGACAATGGGTTGCATCAGGCCAGAAAGAAGGGGAAGACAGGCCCCAACCATATAAAAAGCAGCTCCAATGACTTCCCACTACAGCTGCCAAACAAATCCCTCTTGGCAGCCACCTTGGGAGGAAAACTGGCACTCTTCTACCACAACTGGCAAATGATCACCAAAGACAAATGGGTTCTCAACATTGTATTTCAAGGGTACAGGTTCCACTTTCACACTCTGCCAAGGTTAAAAGGAATGCCAAATCTGCCACCAAATCATTGGGCAGAGGCTGAAAAACAAATTACAGCACTCATGGATATGAGAGCTATTCAAAAGGTACCATCACAGAAGCAAGGACAAGGATTTTACTCAAGACTCTTTCTGGTACCCAGAAAGGATAAAACCTGTAGGCCATTCTGGATCTTTCATCTCTAAACACTTACCTGGATGTTCCGAAATTCAA
Organism: Protopterus annectens; assembly: GCF_019279795.1. Taxonomy (NCBI): domain Eukaryota; kingdom Metazoa; phylum Chordata; order Ceratodontiformes; family Protopteridae; genus Protopterus; species Protopterus annectens. Next base: position 341,030,979 of record NC_056746.1, read on the forward strand.
AATGTTGACATTACGGCAGCTTCTTCCCATGCTGGGCAAGAAAGCTTGGCTCGTGACTTTGGCCCTCAAGGAGGCATACCTGCATGTCCCTATCAGACAAAACTGCAGAAGATACCTCAGATTCATAGCGGGTTTAATGCACTACCAATTCTCTGCACTGACCTTTGGCTTATCTACTGCACCCAGGGTCTTCACAAAGTGCCTGGCACCAGTAATTGCATTTTTCAGACAGAAAGGAATTCAAATTTATCTGTACCTGGACGACTGCCTGATTCAAGCAGAGAGCAAGGACATTCTTCTAAAGCATCTGGCGTTTGTAAAAAAGTTATTAAGTTGCCTGGGGTACACAGTAAATGAAAATAAATCAAAACTAATGCCCTCACAAGAGATTATATTCCTGGGTGCCAGCTTGAACACAACGGCCCAGATGGCTTATCTCACGACAGACAAGCAAGGACAACTGACTCAATACTTTCAATTGATGGCAACAAAGACCCAACTCCCTGCAAGAAAAATTCTGCAGGCCTTGGGTTACATGGCATCCTGCATACTATTAATTCCATATGCCAAACTGCATATGAGGAAACTACAATGGTACCTAAAGAATGTATGGTCTCAACACTGTCAAAGTTTGGAAACAGTTATACCACTAATCCTTTGCCTTCAACAGGAGTTTCAATGGTGGGCTCAAGCTTGTCACTTCAACAAGGGACAGCCTTTTACACAACCTACAGCCAGGCAAACACTGACAACAGATGCATCGGATTATGCCTGGGGAGCACACATGGCAGGCAAATGTATTCAGGGCACGTGGCCCGCAGAACAAAGGCATCTTCACATCAGTAAAAAAGAGATGCTAGCTGTACAAAATGCCCTTATAGCTGTCAAGGGCCTGCTGCATCCAGGACAACTACTGATAAAGACAGAGAACACCACAGTTATGTGGTACATAAACAAGCAAGGGGGCACTCACTCCTACCTCCTATGCAGACAAGCCATGACCTTGTGGAATACAGCTATAAACCTTCAAGTTAATCTGCAAGCACAATTCTTGCCAGGAGAGAAAAACACACTGGTAGATGACTTAAGCAGAAACTTCATAGACCCCCATGAATGGGAATTGAATCCACAAATATTCGGAATGATAACACAGAAATGGTGGAGCCGGACATAGATCTGTTTGCATACCCAATAAACTGCCAGCTACAAAAATTCTGCACAAGGAGTTACCATCCACAAGCATGGAAAGTGGATGCCCTCTCATTCAGCTGGGAGAACCTACAAGTGTATGCTTTCCCACCACTTCCTCTCCTGCCAAAGGTACTTCTAAAAGCCAGGCAAGAAGAGCCAAAGATGATCCTGATTGCACCAGACTGGCCACGCCAGCAGTGGTACCCAATCTTAAGGAGCTTAGCACAAGAACCACCCTGGATTTTGCCTCAAATCCCACATCTGCTGACTCAGCACACCAATCAAATACTACACAGCCAGCTAAAGACCTTAAACCTAGCTGCATGGCAGATTCCTTAGTCAAGCAAGCAATGCCTCTCTCCAAAGCTGTTATGGATGCCATTCTGGAGGCCAGAAGGTCTAGTACCAGGAAAGCCTATTCGGATAAATGGAAGAGTTTCTGTGCCTGGAACCAAGCTCACAGCCTTGACCCTCTTGTCTCAAACATTCCTCAGATACTACAATACTTAACTGAGATGCTGGACAAAGGCCTCTCCTTCTCATCCATCAAGATCCATGCCTCTGCCATCTCTGCTCATTACAACACGGATCCACCAATTTTCTCTAATCCTCTGTTAAAACAGTACCTCAGAGGGGCTAAAAACATAAGACCGCCCCATAGAGCACCTACTCCAACTTGGGACCTCAACTTTGTTTTGGAAAAAATTAACTTTACCTCCTTTTGAGTCAGCTGACACAGCAGAATTAAAATATGTCTCTTGGAAAACTGCTCTGCTCCTGGCAATAACATTAGCACGAAGAGTTTCAGAATTACAGGCACTAATGGCAGTGGAACCTTTCCACATTTTCCACCAGGACAGGGTGTCTTTAAGAACTCACCATATGTTTATGCCAAAGGTGGTATCCAGTGTGGCTCTAAACCAAACTATTCACCTGCCGACTTTTTATCCTAAACCACAGAATAAAGGGGAGAGATTACTGCACTCTTTGGACATTCACAGGCAGTTACGCTTCTACTTGGACAAAACCAAAGCTTTCAGAAAATCTGAGCAATTATTGGTAGCATATGCTGCAGGAGCACAGGGAAAAGCCATTTCAAAACAGACTATTTCAAAATGGATTGCACATTGTATACGTTTCTGCTACACATACCATGGAAAACATGTACCTAGCAGCATTAGATCTCACTCCACCAGGTCAACAGCCACTTCAACTGCCTACCTCAGGGGAGTACCTACCGAGGATATTTTGGAAGCAGCAACTTGGAGTTCTGTACATACCTTCACCAAGCATTACCATCTGCCTCTATACTCTAAATCCAGAGCTGGCTTTGCCACTGCAGTGCTGCAGGGCATTATAGCCACCTTTAATGCCTTATAGAACCAGCCACCCTACCTCAGCTTTGGGATTCTACCCAACTGTAATGCCTGGAGCAGTGTAACACGATGAACATAATACAGTTTTGTACCTACCATAAATGTAGATGTTCGAGTGTATACACTGCTGCAGTCCAGGTTACCCTCCCTCCTTCCCCTCTTACTGGCTGGTATGTACCTATGTCTTCTACCCTTACTACCTATGGGGAGTATTTGCTGGTAGCTGTAAGTTGTTTTTTGCTTTTCTTATGTATGTTTTATTAGCAATTGGAATTGCCTACCTATTTAGAGGCACCTGACATCTGGGGCAAGAAAAACTGAAGAAAATGGCGTCGGCTGCATCTTATATACCCCTGTTGCACTGACGTCAGGGAGGAGGCGACAGCAACCGACGCCGGACCAAGACTTTGGAACTCAGGCCGACTGGGGAACCGCCTGATGGCAGGATAACCCAAGTGTAATGACCGCAGCAGTGTATACACTCGAACATCTACATTTATGGTAGGTACAAAACTGTACTTTCAGGGGTGTCTAATTTTTTGATGCAGGATTGCTTTTTAACATACTGGTGATGAGGGATTTCTTCCTGACCCTCTAAACCTTCCAGGACTTCATTCTCAGAGGAGTTATTGATATCCATTCTGACAAGGGGTTGCCTTAGTTTAGAACTTTAACAAACTAGGGAATGTGGTCATATCCCTTATGTTGAAAAGCTGTGAGAGTGTGGCAATAAATTGTATTGTCCATTCACTTGCTGGTAGCCAGCTCACTAGTGAAAGTCAGTACCTGCCTGCTTATGTCCCATGAGTGGTCCGTGAGCATCTCACTGGTCCAGATGTTATTATTATTATTACTTTTTTAATTAATGATGTTATGTGGTCCAATCTCACCTACATTCTTACTCACGGGTTCGGAGCTGAACATCGGCTCCGACTCGACCAACTTATTTTTCTAGCACAAAGTCTCTAATTGGCTGGGCTAACCTGGTATCCAATGTTGCACCGCTCCATAGCCCCAGATCTCGTTTGCCGCTCGTGTAGCTAGGACGTGGTCTCACTTGGCTGTGGCTAAGTAGCTTTAAAACTTCTTTTTTTCTCTCTGAAAATTGTGTTTTTTCCTCACAAAAGCTATTTTAATAGCCAATTGCTCTTGTTGTTTAGCGTGTGTTGTGGTGCGAGTTATTTATTTTGTGGTATCCCTCTGTTGCTACGGGCTAGACCCGTTTAAATTAGAGGACCTAGTCCTCCCTCCGTTGTATAGTTTGTCTGTTCCTGTGAAAGAAAAGCGTTTTGTTCCTCGCTTCTGTGTGTGTGCGTTAGTCGTGTCAAGAATCGTTTAAATTAGAGATTCTTGTCAGCAGTTGTTAGCGGTAGTTTCCTGCCTTAACCGTTGTTGGACTAAGGTCCTGTTGCTTGTTGTGTTGTGTACAGTGCTCTTTGATATGTCAAAGGATCAAAAAGAACATAAACCCTCTGGGTTTAAGAAGTGTTCTAAATGCAGCTACAAGATGTCCATAACAGATGGACATTCCATTTGTGTATACTGCCTGGGGGCTATACATTTACAAGAGTCCTGTAGCTTTTGTCACGCATTCAGCCCAAGTGTGCTACAGGAAAGAAAAAATAAACTTATACTGAAGGGTCTTCTATAGCCTTCCTTTGAGGAGTCCTTGGACTCTTCGTCTGGTTCACAAACTAAAGCCAAGACTTCTAAGGCTAAGAAGAGATCTCTGGCTCCATCTCTTTCATCGGAGCCACCGGAGAAGACTACCAAATTGGATTCTACCTCCTCGGCTCCCTTGTCCTCGGGGCCGCAGGAGGTAGCTGTGGTTCTTGAATCAGCCTCAACTCCAATCCTGTTAGAGCCCATTCGGAGCCGGTCTCCTAGTATCAGACAAGGATCTCCAGATAGGAGATCACAGTCACCTTCTCTCTCCTCCAAATCCTCCAGACTCTCTGATTTGGATGTGGATAGGGTGGTCCAGAGGCTCCTCCAATTGCCTGTGTTGGCAAAATTATTTTTAGCTCCGACCCAGTCGGCTCTGGAGCCAGTCCCGATGGGTGCACCGATGTTTCCTCCTCTGAGCACCTCCTTGTCTTTGGAGCCGGAGTGTTCTGCTCCAGGTGATGTTCTGCTGGCTCCGATACCTCTTAAGGCTTTATTGGTGCCAACGTCGGCTCCAACCATGTCGGCTCCGTCCTCTGGTTTCGGAACCCGGGTTTCCTCTGTCGGGCCCGAGGGGGATACTTCGGGACTTTTGTTGGTTCCAAGCCTTCCTCTCGGCGCTTCGGCTCGGGGAACTTCGGCTCCGGTCATGGCCTTGGAGGTTGGTCGGTCCTCGGATTCGGGGGGACCTGCCTTTGAGGCCATGAAAAGCGCACTGGCCAGATCTTCAGTGACATCACCTGTATAGGTCATTCCATCCTATTCCACACCGGTGAGAGCCTCTGATGTCCCCCTATCGGTTGACGGTGGAGCTCCAAGGTCTGGAGATACTCCCATGAGCGGTCCCCAGCTTTCTGAGGGCCCCTTGGAGTCTGTGCCTGAGGAGCCCCCAAGAAAGAAGTTGTGCAAGAGGAAGCACATAGACTCCCAGGATGAGTCTCTCACTTCTGATACCGACCTCGAAGAGTCAGAGGGGTCCCCCAAGTCGTCCTCCAATGACGTCTCTTTCTCTGACATCCTGGAGATTTTGAGGCAGAGAGGCGGCTGGTCATCCAAAACCCCCTCTGAGGAGGAGTCGGTATTCCTCAAGGCCTTTGGGGCTCAACCCTCTGCCTCCTGGGTGTCTCCACCCTTTGATGAGCTCCTAGATTTGATCTGTCGAAGGGCGTGGGAGACTCCTGACTGGGTGGAACCTGTACCCAGATGCCCTAATAAATTTCTTTCAGCTCCCCCTGGGAAAGAGTTCCTGTCCAAAGGGGTTTCTGTGGATGCCATGGTGGTGGCGTCGGCCACTCAGCAGGAGGTAGCCGAGTCTTCTTCCTCCGTCCGTCCTCCTAACAAGGAGTCCAGGAGTATGGATCGGTACGGGAAGCGTACCCTCTCTTCAGCGACCTTCACCCTTCGGTCTCTGAATTATCTTTGTCATTTTACTCGACTCCAGAGAGATCTCCTTAAAGAGTTTGGAGATACTCTTAACGGGTAACGTACCTGAGGCGTTAACACAGATGGTTAATGCCCAGTTGTCTACTCTTGGTTCGATTGTCAACTCGTCCATGAGGCTCATATCTTATGCAGCCGAGGGGGCGAGCAGGGCAGCTAGCTCAGGTGTAGCCCTCAGGAGGCAAGCCTGGATGCGCCTGTGTCATTTCGCGGAGGCCTTCAAGTCTTCCTTCACTGATGCCCCCTTTGATGGGTCCTCACTCTTTGGGACCAAAGTGAAAGACACCCTCACCAGATGCGAGCAAGAGGAAAGACCCTGTCTGCCGTAGTGGTCCATTTTTCCCTTCCATCTAGGCCTTACCCCAAGGCTCAGAGGGGAGGAAAAATGTGGTTCAAAAAGTCACAGAAGTCTTTCCCTGCCGCTCAAGGTGAGTCCCCCTCCAGAGGCAGAGGAGGGGGTGGCTATTCTGGGAGACGCCACCCTAGGGGCAGAGGAGGCCCTCGCAATTCGGGAGACCGTGATTCCTTTCGCGGGCTTTCCTATCATCGTCCCTGATGTATTGCCCGACTTTGCTATTCTGGAGCCAGTCGGGGGCCGCATTTCGTTGTACCCGGAAGCCTGGGCAAGTATCACTCGGGATCGATGGGTGCTTCGTATAGTTACTGGAGGTTATTCCATCCCCTTGTTGTCAGACACCCCTCCACCCAAGAAAATACCAGATGTTCCACCCAGTCAAAGGGATCACGCAACACTAGAAATTTCAAAGTTGCTGGAAAAAGGAGTCATCCAACCTGTCCCCCTCAGACCAGATTGGATTAGGGACTTACTCAAGACTCTTTTTGGTGCCGAAAAAACAGGGGACCAGAGACCCATCTTGGATCTCAGCCGACTGAATCGCTACGTTCTAAAGTCCAAGTTCCGAATGGTCACCCTTCAGTCTATTTTTCCATTACTGGGAAAAGATGTATGGATGTGCTCCATCGACCTCAAGGATGCTTACTACCATATCAAAATGGACAGGGCATCCAGGAGTCACTTACTCTTCCGGCTGGTAGCCAGTTATTTCCAGTTTTGTGCCCTGCCCTTTGGTCTCACCACAGCCCCCAGGGTGTTCACCAAGTGTTTGGCAGTGGTGACAGCTCACCTGAGACGTCAAGGATTCCAAGTGTTTCCATACCTGGAAGACTGGCTCCTCACCGTCCCCACCAGACATCTTCTCATTCAGGCCAGGGAAAAGACCATTGCCCTTTGTAATCAACTAGGAATTACCTTGAACTGGGGAAAGTCTGCCTTGCTGCCCTCACAGCGTGTCACAAGAAAGGATAGAGGTGTTGCAGGGTCAGGTTCACTCGTTGCTACCCCTCAAGAAGGTTCAGGCCAGATGGGTTCTACAGCTCCTGGGATCCATGGCAGCCACCATTATGTTAGTGCCTCTAGCCAGATTACACATGAGGCTTCTGCGGTGGCTCCTCTCTGCCCAGTGGTCCTTTCAGAAACTTCCCCTGTCCCATTTGATTCTACTCTACAGGATCTCTGTTGGTGGCTACGCTCCACCAACTTGAACAAAGGGAACCCGTTTATTCCTATGCCACCAGTTGCCACGGTGACCACGGACGCTTCCCAGATGGGGGGTGGCATTATCTTGGCAGGACGGTCCAAGGCACCTGGCAAGATCACGAGGTACATCTGCACATCAATGTCCTAGAGATGAGAGTGGTGTTACTGGCGTTGCAAGCACTGCAGAGCTCTCTCCCCCTAGGGACAATTGCGATTCACTCGGACAACATGTCCATGGTGTGGTACCTGAACAAGCAAGGGGGAACCAGATCTTACCCCCTGTGCAGAGAGGCCATGTGAGTGTGGCAGTGGGCAGTGTCTTCTCGACGGTTCATAGTGGCAAAGCACATTCCGGGGAAGGCCAATGTGATAGCAGACAGGCTAAGCAGATCTATTCTGATGCCTTACGAGTGGTCCCTGAACCGCCGAGTTGCGGAACAGATTTTCAACAGGTGGGGTCAGCCTTGCTGCGACCTTTTTGCCAATCCCCACAATGCCAAGTGCAGCAACTACTTCACTCTGATCCTCCCACAGGTGGAGTCACCCAGGGACGCTCTAGTCCACGATTGGCCTCCCGGTCTGCTCTATGCTTTCCCTCTGTTTCCTCTGCTACCAAGAGTGATTCAGAAAGCCATTTCCTTGGGAAGCAAGATGATTCTAATTGCCCCACACTGACCTCACCAAGTCTGGTACTCCTTTCTTCATCAGTATGCAGTGGACAGGCCTTGGACTCTGGACCCAGCACCAGACCTACTGACACACATGTCAGGACAGTCCCATCCCTCCCTGCGGACCCTCAGGTTGACAGCCTGGCTACTCCACTTCCATCTTTTGTCAGACTTCATCGTTTTTCACCTGAGGTAGTACACATTTTATCTTCTTCTCATAAATCTTCTACCAGGAAGATTTACTCCAGCAAGTGGAAAAGCGTTTCAGTTTGGGCTCAGGCCCAGGAACTGGATCCTTTCACAGCCCCCATCCCTGCTGTCTTAGATTTTTTATCCACACTTTTTCAGCAGGGTTCTGCTCCTGTGACCATTAAGGTCCAGCTGGCTGCTATTTTTAATTTTCATACCTCTTACGAACCTTCTCTCATGGCTCATAAACTATGTAAGGCCTTTTTGAGGGGCACCTTGTTGTTACGGCCTCCTGTGTCAGAACCCATCATGCCATGGGATTTAAATTTTGTCTTACAGGCCCTGATGTCATCACCTTTCGAACCAGCTGCCACCTGTGAATTAAAATTTCTGTCTTGGAAGACTGCATTCTTAATAGCTATCACATCAGCCAGACAGGTGTCGGAGATTCAAGCGTTGTTCATCAAATCCCCGTATTTAATCTTTCATAAGGACATGGTTTCCTTGAGACCTAATCCGTCCTTTCTTCCGAAAGTGACATCTGCCGTTAATCTCAATCAGTCCATTGAGCTGCCAGTTTTCTTCCCTCAATTTTCCAACAAGGTCAAGTGCAAGTTTCTTCAGTTGGACCTACACAGGCAGCTTTGATTTTACTTACACAGGACAAAACAACTTCGTAAGTCTGACCAACTGTTTGCGTCCTTTTCAGAGAGTAGAACAGGCTCCCCTATTTCTAAGATTACAATTTCCAGATGGATTTCTGATTGCATCTCCTATATCTATTCGTCAGCAGGCAGAAAGTTACTGTTCCTCGTCAAGGCTCACTCCACCAGGGCTGTTTCCGCTTCAGTAGCTTATCATTCCAGGCTATCCTTGGATGAAATTTGTGCTGCGGCCACGTGGGCTTCTCCCCACACCTTCATTACTCATTACAAATTAGACATCACTTCTAGGGGTCGGGCTTCCTTTGGTTCCACTGTTCTCAGAAGCATCTTCCATTGAGCATCCCAGGATAGAGGTGCTGGGGACGCTGTCCCGTGAGTAAGAATGTAGGCGAGATTGGACCACATAACATCTAGAAGTTATGTACTCACCATAATGTTTGATGTATGTGGTCCATCTCACCTCACATTCTTACGTTCCCTCCCACCTGTCCCCCCTCCTGGAGGATTTGGAGGCGACATTGGTCTTCAGTACCCTTCGGTATTGGTTGTTTTTTCTTTGCTACCCTGGATAGTGTTCTACCTTACTGAACTGTGGTTGTGCATGAAGTGTGACTATGGGTTGCTGCAAACTAGATCTGGGGCTATGGAGCGGTGCAACATGGGATACCAGGTTAGCCCAGCCAATTAGAGACTTTGTGCTAGAAAAATAAGTTGGCCGAGTCGGAGCCGATGTTTGGCTCCGAACCCGTGAGTAAGAATGTGAGGCGAGATGGACCACATACATCAAACGTTATGGTGAGTACATAACTTCTAGTTTTTGATGTGTCAAGCAACTGATGTGATACAATAATATATGAATTACAACAGTCAACCCAGTAACCATTTAGAAAACACAAACTACTGAAGTGAAATTAAGGCATGATTAACACAATTCTAAAGTTCTTTCATAGTCATTTTGAGTCTGTTGGAATTTATATTAGATCTTGCAATATGTGAATAAGACAGAGTTTGCTAATTGCTCTTTCTCACCGTTTCTAAATTACACAGTCATGGTCCCCATTTCTTGAGGAACTTTTGTCTTTTTTTAGGGTGTAATGTCATCTGTTCTGTTTCCATCAGTTCTATAAGTAAGTTAATAGTCTCTTCTATTGTTAGGGATTCCTTTCTTCCACTTCCTGGTTACAGTTTTTTCACCTCCAATATTATAAGAAAAACTAATTGTATTTCAAGTTCAGAGGTACCTTGTAAGTCAGGTAACCATAAAAAATAACATATCTTGTCTACCTTAATGTGCTTCCCTAATCTAAATAAGCAAAGCAGTGGTTTACCCCCCTCCAAAGAACTTATCCCACCAGTGCACAGTAGCCGACTCATTAATTTCCTCAGCCATCATTTCTTTCCATTTGGCTTTGTTTTCCAGTTATTGCTGATGGAGAAAATCTGCAAACTGGCTGGATATCAATATCTTATAAGGTCTAGGATTCCCAAGCCTCCTTCCCTGACTGTGAGTAACAGCTTGTCCCAGGCTACTCTTGGCTTATGATTTTCTCACGAGAAGACCTTCATAATATTATTTAGTTTAGAGACTGGTCGAACCAGAAGTGAGGACCAGCTAAATTGGGCCAAATACAACAGGTGGGGCAACAAGAATAGTTGGAAGGCCTGTACTCACTGATCTGTATCCGTGAACAAGTTCCTCCATTTTTGAGTGTTCCTCTCATATGTGGTTAGTAGCTCTTCTGAATTTAGATTATATGTTTCTTTGTTTTTTTGGAAAAAACACACCCTCAAATATTTTAAGCTGTGTCACTTAGCTAAGAAGGGGGTGTTGCTGCTGAAGTGTCTGTGAGATTGTATACATTAAAGTTATGGCACTATTTTTGAGAGGTTAGCCCTATACCAAGCACTTATTCCAAACCGAGTCAACATCTTTTCTAACTGGTTTAAGTCATCCGCTGGTTTGTACAGTAAGAGATAATAAAATATCATCTGCAGACAATAGTTTTAGTTGATATGGTCCCCAGATGCAGACTTGAATTACTGATGTATGTATTGTTGCTGCCAATGGCTTTAGATAAATGGCTAAAAGAAATAGAGACAGTGGATACCCTTGCCTAGTTCCTATATGTAACTGAAAGGTGACAGATAATACAGAAGATATTTTCACTCTGATATTAACTCTTTCATATATATTGTGCAAAAGGGTAATAAAACCATTCGGGATTCCTTTTTTCATTAAGGTTGAACTTAAGAAATTCCAGCAAACTCTATTGAATGCTTTTACACCATTGTGTGTTAAAGGAGAGCAATGCCCTATGACAATAAATTCTTCAACATGTTATTTTTCATGCCTGTCTTCTCACATAGGAACAGGAAAAAAAAAAACTTAAAACTCAGTAATTCCAACAGTTTTAGGCCACTCTGGTGATTTCAGTAGCGTACAGCAAAGCATACTACAAATTCAAGCAAATCCCATAAACTGAAAAAAGCAGCTGTTGTTGCCAGAAGGCTTACATTAGAAGGGCAGTTAAGGAGTTGTTGTATCTTTCGGCTTATCCCGGTTAGGGGTCACCACAGTGGAACTCCGGTCTGCTAATGTTTGGTAGTGGATTTTTACGTGTCGAGTTACCAGCCCTGATGCACAACCTTCAACGAAGGCACGCCCATTCACACATGCCTCCACACAGAAGACGCTCTAGCTGAGAATCGAACGTGACAACGTCTTGCTGTGAGGTGACAATGCTACCGTAGCACCACTAAGGGCAGTTAAGGAGTACTTTTTTTTTTCTTTTGACACTGCCCACATAGTGACATAAGCCAGGAAACTTTTCTTTCTTTCTATTCTCCACTAGAACCATCCACTTGGTGACAATACATAAGTGGTATCTTTCCAGTGATTTACCCTAGTCCATGTTATCCAGGAACTTCCTTATTGTCTCCAAGTTTCTGTGAGGTTTATTTTTATAAAGGAATTTACAGCTAGTGATCCATAGAGGGAACGGATTGAAAAGTGATAATGATGGAGCAGTTTCCAGTAAGATTTGTGCCTGCACTGAGTCAACACATTTGTTTTTCCTTTACTGTTCCCACAGCTTTTATTTGGTTATCTTAACAATGAAACAAGCCTTTACTCAATATAGAGTTTTTTTTTATCCCAGTTAAACAATGCACCCTACTGATCACATGCTGCAAAATGTAAAAACTAATCTTACTAAAAAGTGTGCTGTGACTGTGCCACAGCTTTAATGTAACATGCTGGTTAGATGCCATTTAGTAATGAAGTTATTTATTTATTTTAATGCCCAATGCGTGCGGTGACTTTGGGAACACTTGCCAGCATTGTATATGTGTTTTCCATGCATAGAGCATTTCCAAAGTATTGCCTTCCTGTATTTGTCATGATTGCTACTTCATAAACACTCACACTACATTTGTTCTGTTTCACTCGGGTTGTGTATTTTTTTTAATAGAATGTTTAATTTTTCTGACCAGATACCCAGGATGTACCACTGAAAAAGTAAGTGGCATAGTAGGAAACATACCCACTCAACTGCTTTTGATTTTGCCTCATATTTTTGCCCTTCCTTTTTTTTTTTGATGGCACATTGAGTATTACAGTCAGTAATGGCAGACAGACTTTCGTACTTCGTAGAGTTTGGCAGCTACGTGTTGATGCGAAACTTCTTTGTTTTACTAACGTTTTGATTACATTTAGTGCAATACTTAAAAAATGTCCCTGATTTTGGGATTTGTTCTTCACTATTTCTTTTTTTTTTTTTTTTGCTTTTCCTGATTTTTGAGCAAAGCAGTTGCGAGCTTTAGTAGGAGTACAGGATCACTAAAGGTACTTTTAACCATTTGGGGCTTTGCCCTTCACATTTTTTTTTTACCTTTCCTAATTCTTGAGCAAATAAATTGTTTATGGCTATGGTTTTTTGTTGATTCATTTGCTTATGGCAGAAATTAAGTTGTTTATGGCTGTTTTTCTGACAGTGTAGGCAATATGCACATTGTATACATATATACATACTTTGTTCTGTTTACTGTGTTAGTCAAGAAGCAACATGGTTGATAAAAACTGCTTCTGTAGAATCCTACTACATACATTATGCAGCAGAAGCAAGGTTTGAGCTTTCGCATTTAATACAGAGGCTGCAGAGTAGTAAAATGTTGAAGGCATAGCTACTTACTTGTTTCTGTATTTAAGAAATTTAATCCGAACAATTTCAGTTATGTCTCTAAAACTTGATGCAACATGCCAGCTCCGTTACCACAGAGGATGAAACCCTGTCTATGGACCAGGGAGCCTGAGGTCGATTAACAGTTTGGGCACATGACAGAGCTGGCAAAGAAGGATGAGTAAGGTGGAACAGGGTGCATACTGCCACAGTTCCTTATAGGAGGGTAGGGTTGCACAGACTTCCAGGAGACGAGCTTTCATTTACCATGCCACCTTCTACTGATAGCCGCATTATTGATTGGAGGGGTGGAGATTAGGCTATTCAAATGTCTCCGTAGCAGAGATGCTGATGAAGACACAATCTGTCTGAATGTTGGCACTACCAGATAGCTGGCTCTCACCTCCATGGTTCAGGGAACTCCCCTTTGAAAAGTTCCTGGTTCCGCATCTGGTAGAGGGAGGCATAATGGTCATCAAGCATGGAGCAACAAGAATGTCATAAAGGAAAAAATGGTACAACACAGGTAGTGTTATCATTTTTTTCTTAGCAGTGTTTTGCTAACTGTTCTTTGTTTCACAGTAATATTAGCGCTTATGTAAAATGAGTATAGAAAATGGTAATAACCCATATGAAGACTTTATTTAAAATAACAAGACACTCCTAGCACATTGACTAAAAGTCTTTAAGGGAGTGCAGAGTACTGAAACTATATAACTTACATAGCAAAGAGAACCAATGAAAGATTAATTCAATAAAACAATAAAAGCAAGAAATAAGGAACAAGACATAAAAAGTAAACGTTTTAAAGCATGCAGCAATATTTACAACTACATTTCCTGATTTAACCCATAGGGCTTAAGGATATTAATATAATTAAACTCTCAAGTGGCTGCCCCATTATCCAAAAGAGCTTGTTGTAAACTGCAACACTTTAAAACAAATAAATATTGATTTTGTTGAAATAAAAAAATTCTGCTACAGGATTCTCAATTTTGCCATTTGTTATGCATCTAAAATGCTCTTGCATACATGTTTTAAAACTCCTACTAGTCTCACCTATCTAGTAAAGTTTACAAAGACATCAAATCACATAAATAACTCCTATGTAAAATTACCCTGAAGTTTAAATGTTTTACTATTAACTTTATCCGGAACTTCAGTATATTTACATTTTTACATTTGTTCCAGTTCCTGTTAGTATTATATTGAACCCTAGGGCTGGTCATTTAAATTATTATGAACTAGAAAGTCACTCATACTTCTTCCTCTGGCACACAGAATTGTGAGGTTACTTTACTGTCATTTATTATAGTCATTTTTCTCTTTTTTTCCCTCTAGCATTTATTGCTTTGTATTCTTGTACAGCAAGTAATGTCATTTTCTATAGTAGCATGATTTCTATAACATACAAGTATAATTTAAAATGCCATTTCAAGAAAACAAAAAAGTACAAATTTAATGTAAAATGTTCTTTTAAGAAAAAAAGTGTATTTCCTCCATCACTTGTTGAGCTGACTATTCTAATAAGTGCATTGTTTTCATGACAAATTGGCACAGAAGAAACAAATAATATTTAGCATGGAAACTGTTGGTTAAAACTGGATAGATTCTCAGTGAGGGAATTTAAAGAAAAACTCCACCTTGAAACCCGAGAAATACATTTTCAACATATCTCTATATTCTATGGTGATCTAATACATTGGCATCACTCTCTGTTTCATATTATATTTCTTGCACCCCAAAATGGTCATCACTGGGCCTGCCACAGTGACATGGTTTTGTTATTTTGTCTTATTCCCACAATGCCATTTGTGTCCTACTCATATAATTAATTCTGGACATAATAAGGTACCCCCCCTTCATTAGGTATTGATTGCTCTCTAAGTCAGTGGCGTGTTAGATAACCTCTGAAAGGCATAATATTTTTTTTTTATTGAATAACCCTGATTTCTGTTAACTAAAGGCTGCTACAAAACTTTTTGAATGGTTTAAACTGTCTTCAAAATAAATTAGGTAGATAAAAGGGCTTTCTTAAGTTCTCAAATTTTTGATCTGTAAATTATCAGACCTTCTCAGCCTTGTCAGGTGATGACATCAACCTCAACCTTTATACCAGCATTGCCCATGACATATTTTTGGCATTTTGGTCAGTCACCAACTCCCCAACAGGTCAGTTGTCATTCTTTTAGTGCAGAAACATTCTTTATCATCCCCAGATCAGTCTTCTCCAAGGCCCATTGGGAAGTGCAGGTGCAGAAGCAAGCAGATGCACTCTTCTCCATTGTTGCCCACACCAGACATTGATGAAAATGAGGGAGTTGTTTCCCCACCACCACCACCACCCAGATGACTTCATGTTGAGGGAAGTTTTAGACATGATGAGGCAAAGAGGGGGATGGCCCACAGACCCCCAGTACCTCTACTCAGTGCATCTTCAGGGGTCGTTCTGTAATCTCAAACCATTTTCCTAGGTGGTTCCCCACCCCAGTTGACAAGGTAATGCAGCTAGCTACTAGAACAGCAAGAGAAAACCTTGCTATTGTGACATCTGTTCTGAGATAGCCAGAAAAGAACCTCCAGAGGCAGGATCTTCTGGACTAAGACTGCCAAGCAAGATTTCATTATTACTGCAATAGCCATTAAAAAAGGCTCATATTCTGCAGACTCCTGCTATCCATTTCCCTGAAAAAGTATCTACAAGCAGTGGACAGATTTCAAAAACAGGTTTATAAATCATTCACATATTCTCTGAGAGTGGTGAACTATTTGTCATATATGTTGTTTCCACTGAGAGCTGGCTTACAAACTCTATTAGTCACTATAGTCACTAGAAGGTCTGTCTGCTGGATACTTAAGTTTCAGTCTGCTATAGAAACTGTGTTGTTTGTTGCATACTTCATTGTGCATCTTTCTCATAATTCTGCACATGGTACAGCTAGAGCAGCAGGTGCCAGCATAGCTCTTCACTGTAATGCCTGGTTGTGTCTTACAGATTTTGCCAAGGATACCAAGGATGACCTTTCTCAACACACCTTGTGTACTGTTTAGCATGTTTTGGCTCAACAGGCAAGGCTGGACAAAATAGAAAAACAGGGTAAAATCCTCATGACCGTTGGTGTGAGTTTTCATACTTCTCAGCTCCCATTCTGTAGGATACAGCAGAACTCACATAAGCTTTGGTTCTGACATGGTCAGCAGCAACAACTTCTAGAATGGTTATCAGCCCAGAAGCAGTCATAATTATCAGAATCAGGGATACAACGAGTTTTATTCTGGAACATTAGTCTAATCCCTCAGGCCTATCCTGTCTGTCCTCTATGGTGGCCACTGATGGCCATCTCCCCCTTCACTTACCTATGTGGCTAGCCATTACATGGGAAAACTGGATCAAGACAATAATATCTGTACTCTGTACAATTCTCTACCACCCACCTCAGCCCCATTCTTTCCATTCCCAAACATTCTACTTGCATTGTGCTGCATCCTGAACTGAATGTGAACAGTTCATCTTCCATCTTACTTTCCACTATGTGTATTTGTCAATCACCTTTTCCACACTTTTATACAGTGTGACAAGAGTTTTATGCCTCTGTACTGTCCACAGTTGTGAATGTCCCCTTTGTTCTTGTTCAGTGGCACTAGTATTCTTTCTTTCCAGTCATCTTTGCTTTTTCTAATAGTATGAGGAACCATTCTCCCCAAATGCACCCAACATCTGTATTATGTACTGCAGAGACCTCAGAGGTGTGCACAGAAGATCACTATAGCTTGTGTAAGGTGATTGTACTGTTTTAGGAGCAAAACGTGCATTACTGTAATGTAATTTTTTTTCTGTTTTCTGAGAGTCAAACATCAGGTCTATATATAATTGGTGATTTTTGGTGGAGTAGGGAGTCAGCAAATACTCTCTTCTTTAGGACTAACAGCAACAGCGTAAAATAGGTATCTGTGTTTTGATTGTTCTTTCAGTTTCATCAGTCTGGCATCAGAGTGATACAGAGATGGTGGCTGCCTTTTGTGGGTAGGGTAAAGAGGCATGCTGTACATGTGTTTGACACAGTCACTTGAAGTATGAGTGTAGCTATCTGTGAATTTATCCCAGTGTAACACCAGAGACATATACAGAAGGTGATTTTTGACGGGGACAAGCAATATTTCTCTGATCTATGAATCCTCACAAGCATTTGTTTTCTCAATTTATTGTGGACAGCTGTTTTGTCAGACACAGTTTTTTTCTCCCTTAAATGGAAAAAAACACTGCATTCTCCTTCCTTGTTTGTGATTTTGTTCAGGCCATCATTGGAACAAAAGTTTAGAGAACAGCTCTAAAATGCTCCCAGGGGCATCTATAACTCCATGCCTTAATATCATTACTTTTTCTCATAGTTATTACAGTGAACTCTTGGTGAATTAGGTTTTGTTGAAAGGATGTAGAAAAAGTCAAACTTGAAGAGTAATGCCCAAATTTCTTTCCTTAGTTTTATTTGTTCAGGCCATCATTCATAGGATTGTAGGAAATTCAAGGTAAATGAGTCTTATGCGTGTATGTCTCTGTGTGAGTGGGAGAGTGGGTAGATAAAGATGTATGCGCATGCACACCTTAAAATTCATATATGCATAGTTACATGATTTCAAAGCAATTGTAGCACTCCTTCTATTACTGAATCTAGGGCCTGTAATGTCTTCAGACTTGGGGGCAGTTGTTGGGTGAAGTATCATTACTTCTCAAGGATAGACTCCCCTCAAGGGAGATTCCACAGTGGAGCAGACACTTATGCAGATCACCCTAAATATGACATATGACTGACAGCTGCCTCCAATGCCATAAAAGGCTCCCTATCATTTCCGTAATGTTCATTCTAGTCAGTGTAAAGTGTTTACAGCTTGTAACTTTCACTCATTGCTCTGCATTTTGCATGGTTTATTTACAAGACAATTTACTCTGACTTATTTTTATTGAGATTTTTCAAAACCATAATTATTTGTATTGTACAAGACATGTCTTAACATAGTCATCTTACTGGTGATGATGTACATGCCCTTGAACCCTAGGTTATGTTTTTTGTTTTACCACATGATTTCTCCATCCTAGTTTACATTCACATTATGAATGTATATTTTTCTACTATGTTGCAAAATTCTAGCACTCTGTTATCACTGTATCATTGTATCATTAGCCGTGTGTTATTTGAAGTGTGTCTCCTTGTGAACATGCATTAAAAATGTAAAAATAATCTCTACTCATTTGGAAATTCCTGGTCAACAAGCAGAGATTAAACAAAAAATTGGTAATGTTAGGTATTGAAGCAGTACTGAGTAGGAGCATCATTTAAGAGCAGCTATGGCTTCAGGTAAAACACCCATAGTTTCTTTTAAAAATGGATGTCCTTGCAATCCCTTTTAGTGTGTGTGTGTGTGTGTGTGTGTGTGTGTGTGTGTGTGTGTGTGTGTGTGTGTGTGTGTGTGTGTGTGTATGCGTGTTTTTGTTAAAGCTATTTTACATGAACATGAATGTATTTTTATACAGTGTTATATGTGTAATGATGTGAGGCATTGCCAGCTATGCCAGGAGAAGTAGGGCAGTGGATGCGTAACATATGCCAGTACAGCTAGCTGGAATTTTGTAAAGAATTATGTCATTTGTATATCAATCTGATTTGTACAGATGCTTGTATTGAAAAATGTATTTGTAAATTTGCTTGTGTTAAAAATGTATCAACAGTGTATCCTGCTGGACAGAAAAGAATTATACATGTACATCAGACTGTACTGTATTGTACCTGTTTAAATGTATATGTTTTAACAGAGGATACTGGAAGAGAAAAAGTTAATCTCAAACTTTGAAATTAGTAATAAATTAAATTACCGGGTCAAAGCCATAAAGATCTTCTTATAGTTGTGAATGTAGCCAGAGATGCAACACCTGTAAGAAGTATGGTTTCTTAGCTCCTATAGGAAGAGTGGAAGTATTTTATAGTTTTATTTCTTCCAGGAGCTGCAGCAGATCTTAGCAAGGTTCTCTGTGTGTATGTATTATTGACACATAGGTGCTAAATTCTGGCAGTTTCTAACAGTGGAGGGTTGCATGGGAAACAGAAGTCAGATGACCAGATGTATGTGATGTCATTCTGGAATCCATCACTAAAATAATGTTTAATACTAGTTGAGACTGAAGTCTCATGGCAGTCTGTTTTTAGGACCTGACAGAAAAGGAAGACCACTCATCTATTTCATCTTGCCTTGCTTTAGTAAATGATCAGGGGATAGTAACTCTTTAGGTTAGTCAGGACAATATAGTGAGATTAGTTAAGTACTTTTTTCTGTATCTGTGTGGATCTAGTCATCTATGTTATTTCCTGTGGTTGAATCTCTGGTGTTTATATATATATATATATATATATATATATATATATATATATATATATATATATATATATATATATATATATATATATATATATATATATATATATATATATATATATAGTATGTTCATGTTCTTTTATTATTTATTATTAGATATATTTAAACATTTCATTGTGCCTGGTCCATTAGAGAATATTTTAACCGTTGGGAGTACTTGTATCTATTTGGTGACACTGTGGCCACTCCTGAAAGCGTTACTGCATTGGCCAAACACTATCATTTGTATTCATTTTAATTTCATTCCATATAATTGGGTACTCTTGTAATAACCTTAAGACTAGCTGGCTTTGGAGTGTTTGGTAGCAGTGTAACTACCCTATAGTGTGGGCAGAAGGATCATAACTAGTAAATCTGTGCCAGCCTTTTCCAGATGTGTGTGTGTGTGTGAAAATTAAATCTCAAAGAGTGTGTGTGTGTCTCAGCTGCTTGGAGCAGGGACACAAAGCACTTGTTTCACAGAGAGGATGGTGGAGGACTTGGCTTGGACACTCGGTTGAGGGCTCAGCTTTACAGCTGTGCCAGTGGGGAGTCTTATTGGGGATCTGGAGAGAGAGACAAACCCAGCCCCCCCGACTAAGTGTGTTCCCTGTCTGCTCTTAAGGGAAGTTGTGGTTGATACAGAGGGCTGCATCTGGAAATACTGGGTATATCTATTTTTGTTCCAAATGAACGTCCCTTTCCAGTGTCAGTGGTAAGGACTGAGACTGCTTGATTACTGGACCAGAGTGGGGATATCACGATATGTTTAACACAAATGTTAACTCATGTATATGTAAACCTTGCATTTGTAATTATAATCATTGCTACATGTTAAATGTGGAGCTTTTCTCCCAAGGCCTCTGCTGAAAAAGGATTTTTGTCCCGTCGGACTTTCCCGGTAATAAAATGTAAAATAAAAATTGTTTGTTTGTTTGTTTGTGTCTTTCGGCTTTTCCCGGTTAGGGGTTGCCACAGCGGAACTCCGGTCCGCTAATGATTGGCAGTAGATTTTTACATGCTGGCTTGCCGGGCCTAACGCACAGCCTTCAACGAAGGAACGCCCATTCACGCATGTCACCACACAGAAGACGCTCTGAGAATCGAACGGGCAACGTCTAACTGTGAGGCGACAATGCTACCACAGCACCACCACCGCAGTAAAATGTAAAATAAAAATAAATAAATAAATACATTAATGAATGAATTAATTAATTAATTAATATAGTATTATGTGAAACCTGTTACAAACCCGGCAAGTTTCAGAAAACATTGCCACATTATGCTAAGCACATTTTTAAAAAGAAGAGCCACATACAGAATGTGTACAATTCGAATACCCCATCTACACAACATGTCTAGGCCAAGTAATGTGTTCAGCCATGCTATATGCTAATGACTTCGTAACGAGGTGCTGAGTATGGTAATGAGGCAAAATAAGATGGTGGAGCAATTTAGAAATATTTAAATCCTGAGCAACAAAGCATAATATAAACAGTGGTATATAATATAATCTGTGCTAGTTATTGTTCCTCCTATGATGCAGGAGTGATAAGCAAATTCAAATTATCAGGATAAGTAAATCTACTTCTACTAAAAAATTTTGAAAATTTACATATACTAATCATGGCGTTATGGGCACAGCCTGGGTTCAGAAGTCATAGAGTCACCTCATTGTTAATAAAGACAGAAATTGAAAAATGTTACCTCTTCCATTGGTTGTACTGGAGGAAGCACTTTTCATAAGTGCAATGACTGAGGAATAGTTTCTAAAAGATGTTATTAACACGAGTTTGTTAAAATCAGAATACATTTCAACACAATTGTTTGCTGTAAAAACTGGAAAGTAAATAAGTTTTAAGTGATACAAATATCTTTCTTTGTAGCTGTTGTCATCTTGCAGCATCTGCATAAATTTGCAACACTGTATTTGCAGTTTGTTTAAGCTTGTCAACTTGAAAGAGATTTTGTGGACATAGAAACATTGTTGGAATGTAGTATATATTGTGACAACTATTACCAGGTATATTGTTAGAGGTGGTTTCACTGTGAAAATGTTAAAAAACTTTTCAGGTGTAGTTTTGTAATGAATATAATATAACTGTTAAGAGATCAAAACTGTGTATATTTCTAGTTTCATTTTGTCTCTCTACTATGGAAATGAAAAATTATGTTGAGTACATTTTGTCATCTTGATAAGACCGTAAACCCCACAGCAGTGGGAGCTCTTTATGTAAACTACTTGATGTCTGAGACTTTAGGGAATTTCATGCCCCTAATGTTCCATGAGGGGAATCAGTGACATAACCCATTTCCCTGACATTCTTGGGCTCAGTGATGTTTTTTTGTTTTATCGCTTGTGAGTATGTTCATAGATCAGCAGGTAGTTAGTAGGCAGTCAGTCTCTAGATCATTACAAGTGATTACTTTGGCCCACTATCATAATATAGTGCGAAACACTACAGAGATGTGTTAACCTCACGGTCAGTTTTCATTTCCAAAAAGGCGGTCAGACTTCATAAAATTCCTCAGTTTACCAAATATTTCTTCTCACAGCTCAGGTCTGACCCATCACCTATTTTTTTTTTTCTCCCATAGCTAATAGAGTTTTGGTCAGCCCTAGTCATTTGCCTTTGGACAAGGATGGTGAAGCCTTTGACAGGTTTAGTACGAGAATTTTCTCTTATTTAACTCTATCCCTCAGAATTCTGAATTAATAGGCTCATATGTTGAATCACATGCTGACTTGTGCAATCAGTTTGAGGAACTTTTCTGCCACATTCCCCTCAGAAAGTGTAGCTTTAATGAATCCTATTATTGTTATAGTCTCCAGTGTCTAAGCATTTTTTTAGTGTGTGTGATTGTGCTGACTCTGTCTGCAGGTTTGGCGCTACTGTTACTGTAGTGGGTATGTAATCAGAATTTTTTCTGAAGAAGTAAAATCTGAGATTTCTTTGGATAAGGAGGTTTTGTTTGACCCTTCTGTTATTCAGGTACTGAAACAATACCACTTTGAAAAAGGCAAACTAGTCCAGTGAATTTGTAAGATTATTCATCCCTATTTTCTACTTCTTCAAAAACCCATGGTTCTTTTTTCATAAATACATCTCAAACTAATCATTTGACATCCAATAATCCAAT
Organism: Protopterus annectens; assembly: GCF_019279795.1. Taxonomy (NCBI): domain Eukaryota; kingdom Metazoa; phylum Chordata; order Ceratodontiformes; family Protopteridae; genus Protopterus; species Protopterus annectens. The sequence continues at coordinate 341,053,455 of NC_056746.1, forward strand.
CAGTTTAATAAAACAATAAAACACTTAAAGTTATGTGTGTAGAACCTAGTGCTTAAACAAAAACACAAATACATAGAACAGTATGAGACCAAATGCATGTGTCCCTGAATGATAAATGGGTTCATGTCAGGACAACAGCCCGTTAATTTATTAGATATTGGCTGTATATTTACATAATACCAATTTTAAAAATATATAAAAAATTATTTATATTCACTGGAATACTCATTTATATTTAAATGGTTTGTGTTTTAATAACAGCAGTTCTGAAGAAGTCCCACTTGGGGATGAAAGTGCTTAACTGTCTGTAATAAATCCGTGGAGTTTTATCTGGACTTTTGCTTTTTTTCCCACATTTCTGGTGTGGTTATTAATTGGATTCTTGTTCATTTGCAGAACTGCTTGTTTTGCTTTTTGAAAAAAGATCAAAGTTTCCAGCAAACAGAGATATAAAAAAAAAAGGCAGTAGAGGTTCAACAGAAATCAGAATTTTTTTCAGAAAATGGGACAGATCTCAACCTCAGAATGACTGTGCCACCATTCTTCCTCTGCCTTCCTCCCACTTGCCTCTTCATCTTCCAGTCTGTTCCCAAAGCTGTTTTTTAATGTTCTTGCTTGGCAACAGATTGTTTTAGACAAATGGTTTCTGGGAGTACTTCAGGAGGGTTACAAAAGGCACAGGATAGATAATTTACCTTCAGTTGGTTGACTGACATGAATGTCAACATCATCATCAATCCCTTTTTTCCCCATTTTTTCTACATGGGATCAGGGTGTTATGTCATCTTTCGCCGTCTCTCTCGATTCAGTGCTACACTCATGCCTGACTGTCGCAGATCTTCTCTGACACAATCCATCCACCTCTTTGCTGGATGCTCTCATTTCTTCTTACCTTCTTTCTGTCTGTCCCAAATATTCTTCACTAGATTGTTTTCTACAATTGGAGCTACTTTGGCTTCTGCTGTTATGCCCTCATTTCTTCGTGTGTCCCACAATGTGCATCCATCCACCCTTCTCAGGCACTTCATTTCCATCACCTCTAGCTTTCTCATTTGTTCTGCCTTTACTGCCCGAGTTTCTGTACCATACAGTAGTACTGGTCATACCACTGTTTTGTATGCCTTACTTTTCAGCTTCTTTGGCATTCTTCTGTCACACACTACACCTGACATTTTATGCCAGTTTGCTGCAGCCCCTCTAACTCTAGCTTTGACCTCTTCACTCAGACTTGCCTTCCCATCAACCAGCTCTCCTAAATACTTGAAGATATTGACCTGTTCCACTATCTTTCCTTCTACCTCAGTTCTCAGCTTCTTCTTATTTCCCCAATTTGCTGCCATTACCACTATCTTATCTATACTGCAGATGTTCTTCATCTCACATTGCTGCAGTCCTTACACTTGGGTATAGCGCTGTCCTCGGTCGGCCCGAATACCAAAGTATATGGCTGACGTCGGTCATGGCGCATTAAACTGACGCCAGGACGTCAGGGTATAAATGCGCATGACCGACGTCATATCCTCAGTCTTTTTTGCCGCGTGGTCCGATGCAGAAGCAAATTTGCGAGTGCAGGTTGGCGTCCTGAGATTTTCCGGACCGGAGTTTCAGACCGAATCAAGTTGGCTAAGTACCCGTTAGAATATTTTGGTTTTTCTTGCCTCAGTATTTTACGGATGTCAGAAAAAGTAAATAACTGTATTTCTTGTGGGAAACAGATACCACATAGGGATTACCATAACTTGTGTATACCTTGTTTAGGGCCTGAGCACGGCGTTGTTGGGTGTTCCTCTTGTGCTAGATTTAACAAGCGTGCTATAAAGAGGAGATTAGACTGTGCCAGGTTAGTCTTGGGAAGCGGTGCAATTACAAAATGCCGTCGGATGCTCCGAAGCGAAACGCAAGGACAAAGCACCTAGGCCTAGGTTAGAAGAACCGTCCGTCCGGACGTCGGTTCTTTAGAGGCTCGGTTGAGCCAGAGGCCCAAACAGAAGTTTCCCTAGAGTCCCAGGGAGAGACTTTATTGTTACAGGATGTGTCTTCTCAGGAGGTAGGCCAGGCTGAAGGGGCTTCTCAGGTAGCTGTTCTCCCTCTCTGCCTAAGGTGGTTAGGCCTTCCCCTACTGTTACAAAGGCTTCTTCCAAGGGTAGGCCAGGTTTAGCTGTAGCAGGTGTTTCTCCTAGTACTTCAGGCCCTGTGCCCAAGAGACATATGCTTAAGATGGCTGAAGATTTAATTACTATGATTAGGGGTTCTATGCCCTCCTGACAAAAGGCCTAGGGTGGATCCTGAATTTGGGAATTTTGAACAGGATTCTGATGGGAGTCTTGACTGAAGATTTACAGGAGTTTTCTCATTATTCTGATTCTGATGTGGATGACACCACTCCTACTGCTTCTCCTCCTGAGGATTTTTCATTCTCAGAGACTCTCCATTCCATGAGGGAACATTTTAAATGGGAAGGTCAGGATTTCTCTGATTCCAGGAAAAGACTTAGGGAATTTTGTTTTACCAGCATAGGCCTTTAGCTATACCTCCTGTTCTTTCTGTGGTGGAAGATGTTTTTGCAGAGGCTTCTCTTAACCCTGATTCTTTACCTCCCGCTCCTGTTAAGCTGGACAGATACTATAGGGTGCCTGAAGCTCACAAGTATCTTTTTAAAAGCCCTAGGGCAGATCCAGAGACTGTTACTCAGGGACCTAAAGGGGTTAAGGCTTCTGTGGTTAAAAATCCGGTTCCTCCGGATAAAGAGGCAAGGGCTTTAGACAGATGGGGTAAGAAAGTTTATACTTCTTCAACTTTAGCCATGAGGGCTTTGAATTGTCAATTCCACATGCTGAGATATCAGATCTATCTTCTTTCACAGTTAAAGTCTAAGGTAGATGCTCTGGCAGAAGGTATTGAATGTAAGGAGTTACAAGATCTGGTGCATGTGTCTGAACAGGTGGGTAAGCATTCCTTACAATGTGGTTTTGATGCTGTACAGGCCTCTTCCAGGGTGGCTGCCACTGGTACTGTCCTTCATGAGCACGCCTGGCTAAGGGATCAGAATTTAGCTGAGCATGTTAAGTCAAGGATCTTGGATGCCCCTTTACAATCTGATGTGTTGTTTGGTTCGCCTGTTGAAGCAGTTTTAAAGAAAATGGAAGACAAAGCTAAATCTATGCACACTGTTAAAGATTTTTTACAGGTTCAACCTCCAAAGTTTAGTAGAAATTGGCCAAGCAAGGCGTGGACATATCCTTCTTATGATTCCCAGTCTAGGGGTAGGTCTAGGCGTGCTAGAGACAGAGCTCAGCACTCTTTTAGATCCAGGACAGGAGGCTCACCTGCACAGTCTTCAGGTGAGGGCAGGGGTCAGCCCTTTCGTAGACAGACCCAATGACCTACCTTTTCAACTGCCAGAACCTTCCCGTCTGACAGCACCTTTGGGAGGAAGACTGACACTTTTCAAGGAGAACTGGAGTTTAATTACCCAAGACAGATGGGTATTGGATATCATTCATCACGGTTACAGATTTTATTTCCATACCTTACCACCTTTCAAGGGCATGCCAGACATTCCTCCTCAGCACAGATTAGAAGCTTACAGGCAAATTTCCCTATTAATACAGATAGGGGCCATACAACCGGTGCCTATGGCAGAAAGGGGCCTAGGATTTTATTCTCGCCTATTCCTAGTACCAAAAAAGGGGAACACGTGGAGACCAATTCTGGATTTGTCTATCCTCAACACCTTTCTGGACATTCCCAAGTTCAAGATGCTGACATTGCAACAGCTTTTACCTCTCCTGGGCAAAGATCACTGGATGGTAACTTTGGATCTCAAAGAGGCTTACCTTCATGTTCCTATCACTCTAGGCTGCAGGAAGTATCTGCGTTTTCGAGCTGGAAATTCACACTATCAATTCTCTGCATTGCCCTTTGGCTTATCTACTGCACCCAGAGTATTCACAAAGGTTCTGGCTCCAGTGATAGCTTTCTTCAGATTGAGAGGAATACAGATCTATCCTTATTTGGACGATTGCCTGATTCTGGCTCAAGGCAAGGACGAGCTTCTACAGCATTTAAAGTATGTGATAGCAGTGCTAAGATGCCTGGGATATTCTGTGAACGAAACAAAGTCCAGTCTAGTACCCTCTCAGGACATGTGCTTTCTGGGTGTGAGACTGAATACAGCAACCCAGATGGCCTTTTTGACCCCGGACAAACAAAAGAATCTTTCCCTTTACTTCCAGCAACTATCACACCAGTCCGGGCTGACTGCAAGGACAGTCCTTCAAGCCTTAGGGTTTATGGCATCTTGTATTCTGGTGCTTCCCAATGCCAAACTGCATATGAGGAAGCTACAATGGTATCTCAAGAATCTATGGACACAGCACTGCCAGGATCTGGACACTGTCATTCCAATAATACCTTGCATCAAAAGGAATTCTTGTGGTGGGCTCAGCAATGTCACCTAAACAAGGGACTTTCTGTGACCCGGCCAGAGGCGAGTCAGATTCTAACAACAGATGCCTCAGACAAAGCTTGGGAGCTCATCTCAATGGAAAATGGATACAGGACAAGTGGCCTGCCAGACTACAACATCTACATATCAACCTGAAGGAGATGTTAGCAGTCCAGTTTGCATTAACAGCTTTCAAGGAATTACTTCTTCCAGGGCAGGTGTTGATTCTAACAGACAACACAACCGTCATGTGGTACATCAACAAGCAAGGTACACATTCTTACCCTCTATGCAGACAAGCAATGATTTTGTGGGACACTGCTCTCAGTTTACAACTGGATCTTCAGGCAAGGTTTCTGCCGGGAGTACAGAACTCCTTAGCAGATGTGTTAAGCAGACAAATCATGGATCCCCACGAGTGGAAACTGGATCCTCATGTATTTCAGCAATTAACAGTGTCATGGGGAACACCAGACATAGATCTGTTCGTTTCTCCTCTAAACCACCAGCTGCCAAAGTTTTGCACAAAAAGGATACACCAGGCAGCTTGGAAAGTGGATGCTCTTTCTTTCAGTTGGAAAAATCTTCATGTATATGCCTTTCCACCTCTTCCTCTACTTCTAAAGGTACTGCTAAAGGTAAGACAGGACAAACCAAGAATGGTCCTGATAGCTCCAGATTGGCCCCGACAGCATTGGTACCCACTACTGAGAAATCTGATAAGGAAACCACCGTGGCCCCTACCTTTGATTCCACACCTGTTGTCTCAAAGGACGGTCATCTACTCAATGTCAAGCTTCACTCTCTTCATCTCACAGCATGGCATATCCTGTTTTAGCTCATAGCAGGGCTCAACTTCCTCAACAAGTTTTGAATGTGATTATGGAAGCTAGGAGACCTAGTACAAGGAAAGTGTATGCAGACAAGTGGAAGAGATTTTTGTTTTGGAGTGCAGCAAAGGATTTAGATGTTTCTGAGCCTAATTTAAGTGTGGCTCTTCAATATCTTACTGAGTTATTGGACAAGGGTTTGTCCTTCTCTTCCATTAAGATTCATGCTGCAGCAATTTCAGCTCACTATGACTGTGATCCACCTTTGTTTTCTCATTCTTTGTTCAAGCAATTTCTCAGAGGGCAAAGAACATAAGACCTCCACGAAGAGCTCCTACTCCTGCTTGGGACCTCAATTATGTGTTGGAAAAGCTCACTCTGCCACCTTTTGAGCCTGCAGCTACGGCTGAGTTAAAATATTTGTCATGGAAGACTGCTTTTTTGTTGGCCATTACCTCTGCTAGAAGGGTTTCTGAATTGCAGGCCCTTATGGCTGTTGAGCCTTTCTTGATTTTCCATAAGGATAGGGTATCTTTCATTACTAACCCTTCCTTTATGCCTAAGGTGGTTTCAAGTGTGTCTTTAAACCAAACTATTCATTTACCTACTTTTATGCAGACCCCAAAACAAGGGGAAAAGATTTTGCATACTTTGGATGTGCACAGGCAGTTCGCTACTACTTAGATAGGACTAAGAGTTTCAGGCAGTCTCAACAGTTGTTTGTTTCTTTTGCTTTAGGTTCTCAGGGCAAGCCTGTGTCAAAACAAACTCTTTCTAAATGGATTGGGTTTTGCATTGCATTTTGTTATTCCCATCATGGCAAGCAGATTCCAACAGGGATTAGACCTCATTCCACTAGGGCTACTGCCACTTCTACAGCTTTTCTAAGGGGTGGCAACTAAGGACATTTTGGAGGCAGCTACTTGGAGTTCAGTACATACTTTCTCTAAGCACTACCACCTTCCTCTCTACTCTAAATCTAGGGCTGGGTTTGCCACTGCTATTTTACAGGGCATTTTGACAGCTCCTGCTTCTCTTTGATTTGCCATCCTCCCTTACCTCTGCTTTGGGAATCTACCCAAGTGTAAGGACTGTAGCAATGTGAGATGAAGAACATAGTACAGTTTTGTACCTACCATAAATGTAGATGTTCAAGATCCACATTGCTGCAGTCAATTCTCCCTCCTTCCCCTCTGTGTTTGGGGGTGGTTGTGTGGTTAGGTTAGTACTTTATTAGATAATTGTTAGAAGTTGTACATAGTTTGGGTGTAGGGGTGTTTAGTGTTTGGTGGTTTTTTGATTTTACCCTGTTTAGGGTCTTCTGACATCTGGGGCAAGAAAAGACTGAGGATATGACGTCGGTCATGCGCATTTATACCCTGACGTCCTGGCGTCAGTTTAATGCGCCATGACCGGCGTCAGCCATATACTTTGGTATTCGGGCCGACCGAGGACAGCGCTATACCCAAGTGTAAGGACTGCAGCAATGTGGATCTTCGAACATCTACATTTATGGTAGGTACAAAACTGTACTTTTCATCCCATGTGCCTTCAGTTTTGCATTCCATTTCACTCCCGTATCCTTTGCTGAGGTTCTTGCTCAGACTCTGCCTGTAATGCCACATCGTCAGCATACAACAACTTTGTTGATCTAACCCGTCCGACCTGTTTGCTAATGTAGTCCATCACCAGTATGAACAGGAGTGAGCTCAGAGTTGAACTCTGGTGCACACCCACTCCCGCTGGGAACCCCTCTGTGAGACTGAACATTGATCATTCTAGAGTCATTGGGTTCTTGTACATAGCCTGCACTAATTTTGCCAATGTTTCTGGGACTTTGAACCACTGCAGTACTGCCCAAGTCAGCATTCTTGAGACGGTGTCATATGCTTTCTCCAAGTCTAGGAATGCCCAGTTGGACTCTTTCCTCATCTCTAGCTTCTTCACAACTGCAAACATTGGATCAGTTGTGCTGCAACCTGATCTGAATCCGAACTGCTCTTCTTCCATCCTACTTCCTACTACTGTGCGCATCCGTTTATCAATCACCCTCTCTAGAACTTTCATGCAGTGTGACAGGAGTTTCATGTCTCTGTACTGCCCACAGTTGTGGATGTCCCCTTTGTTCTTGTACACTGGCACAAGCATACTTATTCTCCAGATCTTCACTATTTATAAAACATTATGCATAAGAATATTTTCATACATACAGCAAGCACCGCCAGTATAAAGGGGAACATTATCACCATTGTTAACAGTGGACATTTGGAACATTATCACCATTGTTAACAGTGGACATTTGGAACATTATCACCATTGTTAACAGTGGACATTTGAGTGGGAGTACATCAGTGCACAAAATGAGTTAAGCTGGCTTTCTTTTGTTGTACACATGATCAGTGGGGTAGATAGATTTTTTTCAAATTGTAATCTAAGGTCTAGTACTGCTACCCACCCCTATGCATCCATGCTGCCCTGCCAAAATGTAGTATTCTGATATGTCCATGGTCACTTTTAACTGGCATTTACTAGTAGTGCTTCACTATAACAAACCTGTGTACCACATCAGTGTAGCCAGTCTCACAGAGGTCCATTCACCCCAACCCCCCCCCCCACACACACACACACACACACACACACACACACACACACACACACACACACACACACACACACACACACACACACAGACTACTAACTGCTCTGGTTTTGATACCTTAAAAAAGAAGCCTAAACCATTTGCAGTAAGCAGCCCATAATCCAGTTAAAAGGGAAGCCATCTGGGCTGGGCTGTTGGCTGCTCTGGCTAAGGTGCATTTAGTAGCAGCCTAAGCCATTTGTAGGAAGCAACCCACAACCCAGCCAACAGGGGGAGACAGCCTGAGTCATTCATTGCAACAAGCCACTCTGCTGGTATTTAAAATCAACCCCTATTTTGGGTCTTAGTTCACACACAAATGTATGCTAACAGAGTTCCAGTTATTCCAGCAACTTTCTATGTTTATAACATCAGTATTTAAAATCTGTCCCTGTTATTGGGTCTTTGTTCTCACACACAAAAAATGCACATGAGTACAGATCCAGTTGTTCCAGCAATTTTCTCAGTTTTATGGCTGGAGCATTTAAAACATGTCATCAGTTTTGGGTCTTTGTTGACACAAAGAAATGCATGCTAACACAGATCCAGTTATTCTAATCACACAGAAAATGCATGCTAACACAGATCTAGTTATTCCTTCAACTTTCTATGTTTATAAGAGCATTATTTAAAATCTGTACATATTACTGGATCAGTGTTCACACACACACACACACACACACATACACGCACACACATATGCATGCTAACACAGAAATAAACTTATAACATTGCTGGAATAACTGTACCTGTGTTAGCATGCATACGTGTGTGTGTGTGTGTGTGTGTGTGTGTGTGTGTGTGTGTGTGTGTGAATGACCCAGTAATTCGGACAGATTTTAAATATTGCTGTTATAAACTTAGAACATTGCAGGAATAACTGTAAGAGGAATATTTAAAATTTGTCCCTATTTTTGAGCCTTTGTCCCACCATCATTTTGGCATGGTCCAGAATCCAGATGATTTCATATCTTTCAGAAAATGCATGCTAACAGATCCAGTTATCCCAGCAACTGTCCACGTAAATCTGTCCATACTTTCGGACTCTCTCTGTCACACACACACACACACACACACACACACACACACACACACACACGCACGCGCACACACAGACACAAGCATGCTAACATAGATCTAGTTATCTTAACATAGATCTAGTTATCCTAACAACTTTAAGTTTATATGAACAGTACTTAAACTCTGTCCCCATTTCGGGGTCTTAAACACACAAAATACAAGCTAACATAGATCCAGTTCTTCCAGCAACTTTTTAAGTTTATAAGAGCAGTGTTTAAAATCTGTCCATATTACTGGGTTGTGCACACACACACACACACACACACACACACACACACACACACACACACACACACACACACACACACACACACACACACACACACACACACACACACACACACACACACACACACACACACACACTGCATACTAATGTATATCCAGTCCAGCAACTTTTTAAGTTTATAAGAACAATATTAAAAATCTGTCCCTACATTTTAGCCCATCATCTGTGTCTCTGTTTCACTCACACACACACTGGATACCAACATGCATCCAGTCTGACAACTTTTTAAGTTTATAAGAACAATATTTAAAATCTGTCCCTACTTTTTAGCCTATTATCTCTGTCTCCCTCTGTCTTTCTAACACACACACACACACACACACACACACACACACACACACACACACACACACACACACACACACACACACACACACTCACTCTGCATACTAACACATCCAGTCCAGCAACTTTTTATGTTTATAAGATCAGTATTTAAAATCTTTCCCTACTTTAAGCCCATTATTTCATTCTTACTCATGCACACACCAGATAGCATCAAGCGAGCCCCTCCTCCCCGAAATAGTCACTCGGACTTGTGGGTACCTGTTTACCCATACACATTCTCTCTCTCGCTCACACATACATACACACTCACATGCATCTAGTCTCATAATTCACTATATAATTCCCCCTGGTGCCACAACCCAGGCAGACACGCACTCACCATACCTGTTAAACTGTTAGTGCAAGAAATCTGGACAAAGCCTAAAATAATGGGAGGACAAAGGCCCAAAAATAGGGATGGGCTTTAAATGTTGTTCTTATAAACTTAGAAAGTTGCTAGAACAACAGGATTTGTGTTAGCATGTGTTTTCTGAAGAATATGAAGTCTGAAACTTAAAATGTATGATCTGATGTTGTCAGTTTTCATTCTATCCTCAACAGTTGGGTTCAGATCCAACTCAGCCGTTACTTTAGCTCGTGGCCACCAAAAAGCTCCCACGTTCCCCCTTACCCGTAATGCACCAATCCCTAACAGATCCCTAACATATCTCAGATCTCGTTTGCCAGTTTTGCAATTAGACGTGGTCATCTTGAGCTCTCGAGTGATCATTTCAAAGTATGATAAGTGTTTTAATATAATATTTTTCAAAACTTATTAATAGTTTATCCTACTTTTTCGTTACACTTTGTGTAGTTCTTTATACCATAGCTGGTATTGTTTATTTTTTTATTTTCCTTCCTTTTACACTTTTTGTGTAATTCTTGATACCATTATTAGAATCTCTTTCTCTATGTTTTCTTCCTTGTATTAACAAAAAAAAAAATTGGCTTTCTTTCTTTTTATTTAATCTGTTGTTATTGTGTGTAAGGATGTCAGAAAAAGACCTGTCGGGATTTAAGAAGTGCCAAAAGTGTGGGCACAAGTTGCCTTTGTCCGACACCCACACTTTGTGTGTATTGTTTGAGCCAGGACCACCTTGAAGTTGATTGTGTCATTTGCCAAAATTTTAATGTGTGTGCTATTGCAGACAGAAAAAAAAAAAACTTATTCTGAAGGGGTTACTTCCTACTTCCTTGTCAGCTGTTGCTGGAGCTTAGTCCCCCAAATTAAAATCAACTGAGCCTTCCACCACATCTCCTAAACATTTGGATCCTCGACTGCATCTTCCTTGAAGCCTCCAAATAGAAGCATAAATTGGATTCGAAGGCCACTGTGGTTTGACCGACATCGGATCCAACAAAGCCCTCCTTGGATCCAAGCACTTCTGATCCGAGACTCTTAACAAGAAGCAGATACTCAAGCAAGTTTGGATCCAGTACTTTACAGAGTACTGTCTCTCTTTTTGGAACAACGGCACTCTTAAGTCCCCATCCCTGGCTTCCTCTCATTCTTCTAGAAGTTTGACCAAAGTTGATGTGGACAAAATGATGAAGAGATTCCCCTCGGTGCAAATACGGATGGAAGTTCTTCCGGCTCCGCCTTCAGGTCAGGAAGCCTGTCCTTCTACCACTCCACTGATTTCAGCTCCTTCTCTGATCTGACAGATTGTTTCAGAGCCCCTGGAGCCTTCTGGGTTCATCTGGTTCAGATCCAAAGCTATCTCTGAGTGCACTGGCGCAGATGTCTTCAGAGCTGGATGACTCTCGGAGCTGAAGTGCTCCTGGTGGATCCAAGGTGTTAGAGTCGATTTTGAAGTTTTCTTTGATATCTCTGTCCATTGGAGCCTTGGCATTGGACAGCTCAGCCCTGACTTCTGCTTTGGGTAGATTGCCTTTGGAGCAGAGAGAACTGATGGGCCAGAGGCCTGGCTTCCTGGCTACATTGTCTTTATTCTCCCTAGAGCAATCTGCCTTTGAGGTAGTGAAGAGGGTGTTCTCTGTTCTGGCAGGACAGAATAATCCTACCCCCTTGGATCTTATTTCTGGATCACAGATATCTTGGCACCTTGAGCTACATCATTCTATGTCACAGGGACAGCCAGCTGAAAGTTTCCAGGCTACCCAGCAGGGTTTTACAGTCTCTTCCAGTACTTCACCGGAGCATCCCACTGAGGAAGTCCATAGGAAGAGGAAGTGCAAGAGGAGGCACTTGGACTCCCCTCAGGAGATAGTCACTGAGGATACTCATCTCAATAAAGGAGAAGGGTCCCCAAAATCACCACATGGAGACATCTCATTTGTTGACATTCTTAAGATTCTTAAGCAGAGGGATGGTTGGTCCTCCGATAACCCTTTGCCAAAGGAAACAGTATTCTTGGGAGCCTTTGGAGCTGGCCTGTCTACCTCCTGGATTACTCTGTCCACTGATGAGCTCAATGACTTGATTTCTAGGCTGGGGTGGAAGTCGCCTGACTCAGTTGAGCCAGTCTCCAAATGACCAAATTGGATTCTGGCTACACCTGTAGGTGTGGAATACTGGAGCAAGGAAGTGTCCATAGATACTATGGTTGTGGTGACAGCCACAAAGAAGGAACTTGATGAGCAATATCTCTCTGTCCATCCCCCTAACAGGGAGTCTAGGGAGATGGACAGATTTGTGAAACGTGTGCATGCTTCAGTGACTTTTGCCTGTAGGTTGCTGAACTGGCTGGCATACTTTGAGACTACAAGGGGATTTGATAAAGGAACTGTCAAAATCCCTTTCTGGAACCAATACTGCTGAGACTCAGACTTCTGTGGCCTCTCAGTTGGCTAACCTACAGTCCAGTTCTAATTCAGAGGCTTATCTCGCACACAGCTGAAGGTGCCTCAAGGGTTGCAGGTTCAGGCATTTCCATTAGGAGGCATACCTGGATGCACTTGTGTGATTTTGCAAAGCCCTTCAAGTCCTTGTTCATCAATGCACACTTTGACGGCAGTTCATTGTTTGGTCTTAAAGTTAAAAACACACTCTGCAGGTGTGAAAAAGATGGAAAGACGCTCTCTGCAGTGGGCATATGTTTTTTGACTCCTCAAAGATTCTTCTCTAGGAATCAACAAGGATATCAACAAATATGGTTCAAGAAGCCCCAGGGTATTTTCCAAGATCCACATGGAGATAACTCCCCCAGGGGCAGAGGGAGAACTCAAATGGACAACGCCCTCCACATGGCAGAGGAGGCCCGCAGAACCAGTAGTCCAGAGACTCCTTCTCCGATAGACCCTGCCAGTGCTTCTGAAAGGAAGCCCGATTGTTCACCTCTGGAGACAGTCGGGGATCATGTATCCCTGCACCAGACAGACTGGCTAGATATAACAAAAGATACATGGGTGCAGAAGATTATTTCTAGAGGTTATATAATTCCCTTTTTCCTACCACCTCCACCTGTATCCAAAATTCCCAATATTCCACCCAATCAGAGGAAAGAGCAGCACTAGAAATACAGAATGTGCTAGAAGAAAGTGTCATCCAAGAGTTCCACCAGACCAGATAGAATCCAGAAGTTACTCAAGATTCTTTTTAGTGCCAAAGAAAAGAGGGAACTGGAGATCAATTTTAGATCTCAGCGAATTGAAGAAAGCAGTTCGACAACATGTTTTTGATGGTCACAGTTCAGTCCATTCTACCTTTTTTAGGCAAGGACGACTGGATGTGCTAGATAGACCTTCAGGATGCGTACTATCACGTAAAAATGAACAGACCATCCAGAAGGTATTTACACTGCCAGCTGAGAGACAGTCACTACCAGTTCAGAGCACTGCCCTTTGGCCTCACCACAGTTCCCAGGGTGCTTACCAAATGCAAGGCAATGGTAACAGCTTACTAGAGACTGCAGGGATTTAGAATGTTTCCATACTTAGATGACTGACTCATTACTGCTGTGACCAAGCATCCACTAATAAGAGCAAGTAGTCAGGTACTCCAGACTTGCTCCCATGTGGGGATAATCATAAATTACAGCAAGTCTCAGTTACAGCTGTTACTAACATTGGAATTCTTAGGAGCGGTTGTCAGCATGGTTTCACTGACAGCTTCTCTTCCTCTCTCAAGAGTGCAAACTGTCAGATTTCTGGTCAGATAAATAATTCACAGTACCACAATTTCAGCCCATTTGATTCTTCAAGCATTGGGGTCAGTGTCAGCAGCCATAACTTTAATTGCTCTAGCAAGATTTCATATGAGAATTCTTCAATGGATGTTAGCAAAACAGTTGTCGATTCTTTATCAATGCATGTCAGTCCAAATAAGAATCACTCAGGCATGCAAGGGAAACCTTTGGTGGTGGATTCGAAAGGCTGTATTGACCACGGACACTTCCCAGATTGGGTGAGGGGATATTTCCTGGGGAAGACAGTCCAAGGTACTTGGTCCCCAAAAGGGGCCAATACGCATGTCAATGTCCTGGAAATGAGAGTGGTGCTCTTAGTGTCCCTTTTGGGACAGTTATAATACAGACAGACAAAATATCAGTAGTCTGGTACATAAACAGACAAGGGGGAACCAGATCTTACCTCTTGTGTTGAGAAGCCCTCAGAGTTTGGGAATGGGCGATCTCTTCCAACCACTTTCTGACAGCAACGCACATTTCAGAGAATTCCAACGTGATAACAGACAAATCAAACAAGTCCATTCTACTACCTCACGAGTGGTCTGTCAACATGAAAGTGACAGAAATGATTTTCCGTCAGTGGGGCCATCCTTGCTGTGATCTTTTTGCTTCTCCCCTAAACAACAAGTGTAACAGCTTCTTTGCCCTGAGGGGAATCTCAGATGGATGCAATACTCCACAATTGGCACCCGGGTCTCCTCTATGCTTACCCCCCAACTCCCCTAATTCCAGAATTTCTGCAGAAAGCTGCCCACTTGAGGAGCAAAGTCATCCGCATTACACCTTATTGGCCTTGACAGATTTGGTTCCCTTTCCTTTGGTCTCATCTCCTTTACCCACCTTGAATTCTGGATCTGATTCACCCAACAGGCATGATTCATCTGGATATCTCAAACCTCAATCTAACAAAGGTTTCTCCAATTCTGTTAATAGCCAGACAACTGATGCTCTCTTCCCCAGTCTGTCATATACTTTTATCTTCCTATAAGGCTTCTACAAGACAACTTTACAGAAGAAAATGAAAAGGTTTGTTTTTTGTGCACATCAGAAACACATTGACCCCTTCTCAGCTCCCGTACAAATTGTTCTTGTCTTTTTGGCAATGATTTTTAATGAGGGAGCTAGCTCCTCAACAGTTCAGTTAGCAGCAATTTTTAACTTTCATATTGGGTTTGACTATTTTTCTTTGGCTTCATCTAAGACATGTAAGGCTTTTTTGAGAGGCACTCTCTTGCTGAGACCTCTCTACAAAGTTCCTACTTCACCATGGGATTTAAATCTGGTACTGCAGGCCTTAATTCATTCTCCGTTTGATCCAGCAGCAAAATGTGATGTTAAATTCCTGACTTGGAAAATTAGGTTTCTAGTGGCCATTATCTCCACTAAAAGAATTTCAGAACTTTAAGTGTTGTCCTCTAAACCTCCCTACTTGATTTTTCATAAGGATAGAGTATCATTACGTACCAACCATTCTTTCCTTCCTAAGATGGTGTCACAGTCCAGTATTAACAAGTCCATTACTTTGCCAGTTTTCTTTACTAAATTTACAAACAAAGGTGTTGCATTTATTGGATGTACACAGACACTTTTGTTTTTATTTGCATAGAACAAAATAATTTAGGAAGACAGATCAATTATCTGTTTCCTTTGCAGATTCTAAATTGGGCAAATCAGTTGCAAAGGTAACTTTAGCCAGACAGCTGACAGATTGCATATCATTTATTTACAGCAAATTGGGAGTGTCTTTACCAAGATCTTTAAGAGCCCATTCAACTACTTCTTCAGTGTTTCTCTCTAGGGCTTCCATGTTTGACATATGTGTGTCTGCAGCTTGGGCTAATCCTCATACCTTTATTATTCATTACAAACTGGATCTGGACTCAAGGGGAAGAGCAGCCTTTGGCTCAACTGCGCTCCGAAATATCTTTCCTTAGAATACACCTGTGAATTTAGGTAGCTGGGGGCTCTGTCCCAACAGTTGAGGATAGAATGAAAATTGACAACAGCAGATAAAGAAGTTATGTACTTACCATAACATTCCATGTGTGTTGTCCATTTTCATTTTTTCTCTGCTTCCCCTCCACCAACCCTTTTCACAAAAGATTTCTGGACGAACAAGAGCATATAAGGTCACTACTGTCCCTCATATTGCACTCCAGATACAGTTTCTTCTGTAGGAAAATATATTAGTATGTCCTACTTTAGGTAAAGCAGCAAACAACATCTGAGGTATGTTAGGAGTTGGTGCATTATGGGTAAGGGAGGAGCTTGAGAGCTTTTTGGTGGCCACAAACTAAAGTAGAGGCCAAGTCAGATCCAAGGATCAGATCTGAACTCAACAGTTGAGGAAGAATGAAAATGGACAACACAGATGGAACATTATGGTAAGTACATACATTTTTTTTTTATTATTTAGTGACTTCAATCTTCAGTGATTTGCCAGAAAACCACATATTTTATAAGGAATAGACCATTCTGCAAAAATCTATACAGTTGACAGGTATGACTCACTCTCACACACACACACACACACACACACACACACACACACACACACACACACACACACACACACACAATCACTCGGCTTCATTCTTGCCCCTACAGACATGCACACACACTTTCACAGACATTTATAAACTCACACATACTCACCTAGTTTCATTCTTGCCCCTACAGACATGCACACATACAGACACACACACACACACACACACATATATATATATATATATATATATATATATATATATATATATATATATACATATACACACACACACACACACACACACACACACACACACACACACACACACACTCACGCACACACACACACACACACACACACACACACACACACACACACACACACACACACACACACACACACACACACACACACACTCTCTTACCTACTCAGCCTGGTCCCAAACTGTAATGAGAACCCTAAGAGTCCCTGTTGCCACACAAAGAAGACACTCTTTGGCTCGCTGTCCCTCCCAACTACAGAGAAACTCCTCGCTCTGTCATCGCAAGTCTGACTCAGACCAGGTCCGATTACCAGTTGACATGACAGATGCATGCAACGGCAGAAATACACCCAACCGAATTTCAGAATACAGGAATGGACTTACTACGGGGTGCACCAACAGACAAAATAGTGCAATGTGTACTATTCCAGGACAAGACTCCTCTCATTACAAATGGGCTCCTCCGCGATCTACACTGTCGCTCGGGAACACCACCTGTCCACCTCAACACAGGTACGCAGCCAGCAACAAGGTAAGTAAGAAAGGGAAGAACAATTGACTGCAGCTGTATTTAACAGGAATTAAGCAGCCCACAAAGTACAGGTCACACTCCCAAGCTTGCATATCAGCCGAAGCAAGCTTTTCGGGTGGTGAGGGGACAGGGGAGGAATTTTAAAGACTTTTTTCCCCTGACGTTTTTGCTACCCCCCCACTTGCTTGCTGACGTCCTTGCACGTTATTATGATAAAAATGAGCTTGATATCTAAGGCAGTTGTGTGATGGAAAACGTTTGTATTGTCATACAAATGACTCCGTTCACTTAATGACAACATGCTTCACCAGCATAGCCTGGCAACATTGCATTATGTTTAAGTGTAGTAACTTAAGTCAGGCTTGTGAAGTGAAACACTGTCAGGAGGCTTAGACACACTGTGACTAGGAACTATAGACCCATAAGCCTAACCAGCCTCATCTGCAAGGCCATGGAAAGAATCATCATGTCCTTTATCAACAAGGACATCGGTGACCTACAAACTATTGACCCAACCCAGTTTGGCTTCATTAAGGGCACGTCTTGCTTATTAATCTGGTGGACTTCTTCAAGAATGCCATCAAAGCCCTGGATGAGGGAAAAGAAGTACATACAGCCTTTCATGGCTTAGCAAAGGCCTTCAACACAATCCCCCACTCAGGTATCATTGAGAAACTCTCCCAGATGGAGATTAACCAATACTTCACTAGATGGGTAGCAAACTGGCTCACTGACAGAACACATACTGTCAAAGTTGGGGATTCCGCCTCCAAAAGTAGACCAGTTACCAGTGGTGTACCACATGCATCTGTGTTGGGCCCTCTACAATTTGGAATCTACTTCTTGAACATCCAGTTGAAAGTAGATGGCCTGTGGCTTACCAAGTTCGCAGATGACTGCAAACTATGTGCAGTCATTGAGTCCCTCAATGATGATAACATATTACAAAAGGGGTTGACACAGACTAATGATTGGTGCCAGACTCACGGTGTAAAACTAAATGTAAAATGCATCTTAATTACATTATAGATAGCACCCCCTAAGGTCAAACACAGTGGTGAGAGACTTGGGAACACAGGTTGACAGCAATTTAAATTTTGATCTCCATGTCTCCATGTCTCCACATTGGTAAGGAAAGCCTTCTAAGTTGCACATCACATAAATAAGGGCATCGCATCCAAGAGTAAGGATGCTATAAGTCCTCTATACTTGACCCTCATCAGACCACTATTTGAGTACAGTGCTCCCTTCTGCATATACCTCACCAGACACCTGCAACAACTGGAGAGACCACAGAGGATTCTAACCAAGAAAACTGAGGACCTCCAAAACATAACATACATGGAAAGACTGAAGGCCTTGTCTGTACTCTGTATCGTACAGGCTGCTCAGAGGCAATCTGTGC
This sequence comes from Protopterus annectens, assembly GCF_019279795.1. Lineage (NCBI taxonomy): Eukaryota > Metazoa > Chordata > Ceratodontiformes > Protopteridae > Protopterus > Protopterus annectens. The sequence goes on from NC_056746.1 coordinate 341,071,904, forward strand.
CTGGCCTGCAGAGTGATCTGTGACCCTGCCCTAATGCAAATGCTGCATGTCCACAAATCAAATGGGACAAGAGTCACTCACTCTAGGGATGTCAACCTAGACTGTGACATAAACAGAATATATTGGAGAGATAGATATGTCTCTCAGAGATTGCCACTCTTCTGGAATAAACTCCCACTTCATATGAAGCAGAGCTCCTCAATGTCCCTATTTAAGCTCAACCTTGACAATTGCATGGGAAACAGTAAATTCACTCGGTGGTGGTACCTATGCCTGTCATGGACCAGGGGGCAGTCGTTGCTAATCACTGATTTGCTCTGCTAGCAATGACCATCTAACTATAGTCAGTTACGGAACAAGGGTATTACATGGCTAGGCTTGTTAAGACCCTATGGCCTTTAGCGGCTAGGCTTGTTAAGACCCTATGGCCATTAGCCTAGAAACCTCCTATGAACCTATGTGACAGCAGCCAAGAGTGGATACACTGTAAATGGTGGTTTCAGTATGAGTACTTTTAGCAACTGTTCTGGTATCTCACACACATTACTGAAGTCTTCTTAACATGGGTCCTATCCTATATTTACTTTTAGCTCCTGTTACATTGCTAAATTCTGTCCTATATTGTCTTATAAATCCTGTCATCACATAAGAGTTGAACCTGTGGCTTAATATTTATGATGCTCTCTTTTAATTCATGGGATCTGAACTTTTGACTGTACTGTCACTTTTTAAAATGCAACATTGACTTTAAATTTTACATTCTGTAAACTAGCAAAAAAAAATTAATTTGCCAAATCTGTAACTGTAAACCCTTTATTCTGTGAATTAACTTGACTGTCCTTTCTGGTATACCTTACACAACAGAAATGCATACGGTTACTCTTTTTTTCTAACTGGCCACACCCAATATGTCCTTCTGAACACTTTAGCTGTGTTAGCTGAACTGGAATTTATTTTCTCTTTAACCCATAAATCTGCATGTTTCTGTCGTAACCAATTTTTAAATCTGTACATTTGCACAAACTACTGCATGTAAACTCTTACTAGTGTCATCTGTGTGCACTACTATGGATTCTATAGCATTTCTATTTTTCCATACTTCCCCCATTTTACTGGGTAATTCTGCTTCCCTTAGCATGGCATTCATAAGTTTCTGTTGTGCATCCTGTAACTCATGTGTAAGAGCTTCAGTGTCAGTGTCCCCACCAATATCCATAGCAGTATGTATAGCAACATCAGCCATAGTCAAAATGTCGAAAACATCTTGCAAATACTTCCTAACCTGTATGTCATATTTCTTTAACATTGGCATGTGTTTTTCATTAAGTCCTGTGAACTATTCATCCAGCTGTTTGTTGTTAAAAGCATCCCACTGCTAGCAGTAGGTCTTAAACATTTCAGCTGTCTCTACAACCTATAAACTTTTAGCATGATTTAAAATGACTGAAGTTCTCTATAAAAGGTAGAAACTGTCATTACAAAATGACTTTTGACTTCATCTGACAATTTTGACTTGTCCAGCATTTTCTTTACTGACAATTTATGTTAACAGTTTTATGAAATGTTCACCAAAAACAAGGATATATGTCCCACAGTTAAAACATTTAACTTAAGTTGTATACTCTTGTACTTATTGATCAAAGCAATGAATGCATTTACACATATAAACTTTCTCACTTGTATTTATACCAAACAATGCTGTATTACATTTAACATCACTACTAGCTTGTTTATACCACTGACATAATAATGTCCAAGCTTTATCAGGAGTCTGGTTTAAGTCTATGGCCACAGAATGTTTGCATTTAGCTACTTATGTCCTTGCTGGTATCCATGTTATTTCAGAAAGAGGCTTACCATTTTCAGAAATGGTTAACAGGTGATCAGGGTGTATTCCAAAGCTGCAAACAGGAAACTCACTCTGTGTTGAAAATGCTGGTGAACGTCTCAGAGCAGATGCAAAGATGAAATCTCATTTCACCCAGTTGGATGTTCCTGATACTGCTGAGTTGTTCAATACCAACTATATTGAGGTTGGCGCCAACAAATATTAAATAGTGCTTGTTGTAGTACTTTTATGAATATAAAATCCGAATGAAGTCTGACATGCCACTGTTAAATTGAAAACAGCAGCATGTACACAGACAAACTGTGCAACTGTATATTCATATATTGAGATTTATTGAAACAAGCCAACCAAGCACTACTGTGAAGAATAAAAGCATTTCTTTATAACACGGATCATTGTCAGATGCAGTGCACTTCCTCAGCTGACTCAGCATACAAAAATGTTCACCAAAAAAAGCCTTTTAGAACCACTTTTATAGTTTCAGCTTTGTCCTTGATGAAAACATTATTTTCCTGTATTGAAGCCTTCTTTGTCTGCGTCCTTATCTCAGTCCAGAGAAAATAATTTCTTAGCAGGCCGAAATGTTCTTTCATTGATAGGATAGTTTGTAACTTTTTTCTGCTGTGTTAGCCATTTCCCTTTAGCAAGTTCATTCTCTTGAATATCTGTATACATTCACCTGTTTATGATATTTTAACAAGCCCCTATTGTTAATGCCATTTGTTACGAAAACATTCAGAAGTGTAATACTTTTTGTTCCACACAAGCACATTCTGTTAGGCCGATGCGTATTTCTTTTCTGCACTCTGCACTTGCAGATGCTGTGTCACATGCTGTTTCTAAAAATATCACACTGTTATGATTACCAAACCTCTGTTACTGTGAAAGAAAAAACAGTTCTACCAAATTATATATATATATATTTTTTTACCAAATGCATATTATTACTATGAGCGAAACAAGTTTTAATGTGTATAATTCTATCAAACATCCTCCAGGTAGAGGAGTGCTTCCAGGAAGTGCAGTTTCTGATTTAAACCCCTAGCATTTAGCGGCATAAGCTTTAATTTATTTGTGAGTGATATTTTCATGTAGGAAATGTTATTCTTGAGACCTTGCCAAAAAAGGCACTATTGGGGAGGCAAGTGCCTTAGCCACTAATCAAAAGCCTAGAGGTGAAAGGTGACCATCTCCAGGAAAGCAGCATGGTCTATCAACCATGTCATCGCAGACTAACAGGAACTGGATCCCCTTAGAATGACACCAGAAACTAAGCCAATTGTTGAAGTCAGTCATTTTTTTTTTTTTTGTGTATGTTGCGGTGTCATCCTAGGCGAAGGTACAGTGCTGCTCAAGGCTAAGTATATACCTGCCTAGGTCACATATTCATAGAGCTCAATCATGTCTGTCTTCATATAGTCCAGTGATGTACATCTCAAGTCATTCACACCAACATGACCTGTGACGGAGTAATAATGGCACGTATTGTTGTGAGACTTGAGTGCGTGTGTGATCTGACAGATCTTGGCACCCAATAGACAGCTGACTGTAACATTCTTCTTGTCCAGCTTGGTGAGAGCCACATCTGTGTGTCTCACAGTGGAATCACCTATGACTAAAAAAATTGGTTAAGATGTGCTTTGCCTTGGGGGCTTATTTGGTGAGACTCTGATGCTTGTGTTTTTGTGTGTATTGAGTGCTGTAGGTGCTGTATTAGGTGTAGCATGTTTGTGTTTGGAAGGTCACTGGTGTTTAGATAGGTTTTTGGTGAATACCTCTGTGTAGGATGGTTTATGTGTTGAGTGCATGGTTTGCGTAGGAGGTTCAGTATGTGAGCTGACAACCTGTTCAGAGCAAGGATTCCAAATTCGTAGTGTAGATGCAACTCTAACAAATTGTACTAGAGTGATTTAGGAGTAGAGGGTTGTCAGTGTACATGAGACAGTTGCTACACTGCCTCAGGGTACCCATGTCAATCAGGCTTGTAGGAGAAATGGAGGGAAAGTGGCCATCCATAATGCTAGGTTAAATTCTGTTCTCACAATGGGGAGAGAAAATGGAGGGGTGTGGTATAACTGGGTGCTCTAAATGGGGTCTGTACTAATGGAGTGTTCTATAAAAGGTCTGTATTAGCAGGAGTTCTCTAAATGGCATGAGACTGTTCTAGATTTGGTGGCTTTGGAACTGTTTAAGGGGCAGAAGCAGAGATGAGGTGCTCTCTGAGTAGCTAAGTGCAATTTTAGGACTTCTTGGCGGGATCATGGGCAGCTATTAAGGGAAAATTTATCTAGTGAAGTTTTTGCGTCTATAACTGCCAATGGTTACCCCCACTGCATGGTAGTGCACAATGGTACATGGAGGTGCGGTAAGCATAAACAGATGAATACAGCAGAGCAGTGGCTGGTTACCTAACTCTGTGGAGCTGGGTTAAAAGAAGTGCGAACCTAGGCAAACTTGAGGCTTAAGTAGCAACAGTGAGCAAACTGAATTAAAAAATGTAACCAATAAAAAAAACTCAAAACTGAGCCCTGTGCCAGCAATCTTCAATCAGATGAGTCCTAACTGCACTCTCCTGCCACAAGAGTGCAGAGGGGCCCTCTCCAACAAAAGATAGCCTGGTTTAATGCTCAATTTAGCAAACAGAACCAGATATAGCAGGTCTGAATCTAGTCTGGGCTACTGCAGACAAACAGTGCAATAAATCAGCTTGAACAGTTTTAAAAAATCAGCACCTATGGCAAAAATACAGTTTAAAAGTGCAAAATACAGTATAAAATTGTACTTATGGTTAGCAGAATGCAAGAGATTCCTTGAATTGCATAGATGAATACACAAGGGATATTTCCCAACCTTTTGCTCTACCCTAGATCTTTCGGGATTAAAATAACATCAATTTCAATTCAACCATTTTAAACACCACCATGAAACCCCAAAAAATCCCAAAAACCCGTTTAAAAAACAAAACAACCAAAATACCAAAAAACATTCCCCCAAAAATTTTCCAAAACCCCAAATAAAAAATGATCAATTGTATAACTTCAAATAACCCCGGGCCAAAACCTCCCCCACCCCCTAATAAAGTCCCGCAAATTTCCCCAACCCCCAAAAAACCCCCAAAAGCTCCAATTAATCCCCCCCTCCCCTTTCCCCCCAACCCCAATCCCCCGCACCTCCCTTTTCCCTTCCTTCCCCCCGTCCAAGTAGGTGCGGCTGGAAACCCGAATCACCCCCGGAAAAAGATACGCAATCTTTTTCGCTTTATGCAAAAGGGGTTATTTGCTTCAAAAAAGGTTTAAAAACCCCTTTTTTAAGGCCTTGGAGAATTGTTCGGCTAAATTATTTTCGATTCAAAGGATTATTCCCGGAACGTAGGGAGAAATTTTCTGGCTTGTTTCCTGTTTGGCCACCCAAATTTTGCGTTTCTTTTGGGTATTGGGCCCCCCCAATAAAATATTGGCTGGGTGGGCTTTGGGAACGAATAAGCGTCGGGATCGGCCGGGGCCCAACCCATCTTTTGCCGCAGGTGATCGGCCGTTCGGCCGGGGTTTTTTTAAATTTTTTTGGCAGAAAACCAAGTTGGGGAAATCCCGGGGGAATTTTTTTTTTTCGTGTTTTTTTGGAGTCAGAAAAAAAGGTAATTTATTTCTTTGGGCTAGTGGGTTACCCTTTTGTTTCCCGTTTTAGGGCCCCGGGGTTTTTCGGTTTTGTCTGGTTTTAAAGGGTTTAAAGAAGTTTAATTGGGAGGAGTTTTTAACTTAATTATTATGCCTCCGGGTTGGCCCGGAAGGTGAAAATTGAAAGCCTCAGGGTGATTCGTCCTTCGGCGGGCCCTTTTAAAATTAAATGGCGGCGAAGTTTCTTTTTCTCAGGGGAAATTTTTTTTTCAGGGGTTCTTAAGGACATAGGGAAGGGGCCCCGGTTACTTTTTTTCGAAGGGGTTTTGGTTCTTTTTTCTAAGGCTCCTTCTGGGAGGGTTTTTTTTTCTTTTGGGTTATTCGGTTCTTGGGTCTTTCCTAAAAAACAGTTAAAAGGCGAAGTTTATTTTTTAATTAGAGGGCCAGCCCCCCTATAAAAGGGGCCCCCGGGGGGGCCGGGTTTAAATTTGGGGGCCCCCAGATGACGAGCTTTGGAAGATTTAAAAATTTTTTCCTTTTCATTTAGCAGAGGCCTTTTTTGCCTTTTCCAAATTTTTATTTTTAGAAATTCTTCTAGGGATTTTAAGTGGGAAGGCTTTCCCGATTAGAAGAGGTTGGTTCTTTTTTTACCCCGTAACCCCCCTTTCCTTGTTTTGGGTGTTTTCAGGTTTTTTGGGGGCCCCTTTCCCGTTCTTGGCACCGTTAAAGGACAGGATTACAGGGTGTAGGTCTAAATTTTATGGTCCTCGCCCCAAATTTGTGGGGGGTGGGGTTAGGGCTTTGGAAAGAAGGGCCCCAGTAAGGAAGTAAGTTTTGAGGGGGGAAAATTAATTTTATTTGCAAGGGGCTTTTTTCCGTTTCATTGGAAAAACAGTTTTTGCTAAAATAAAGGGTGGGGGGGGAAAAGCGGAGGGCATTTTTAACAGGGGGAAGCTTCTTTCAGTGGGTTTTTGCTTTTTAGGGTTCTTTGGGGGGATGGGTTTTTTGCCCTGGTTAAACAGAATTTTTTTGGCATTTAACAGTTTATCCTTTGCTTTTTTTGGGCCTCCGGGGTCTTTTTTGGAAAAGGAAGAAAAGGGTAACACAGATTTAAAAAATTTTAGGGGCAACCCCAAATTTGTAGAAATTGGCCTAAATCCCCCTTTTCTATTCCCCCAAGGGGAACTGGCTTGGGGAACTCCTTTCGGCCAAAAGTTCCCTTTTTGGGGAAGGGGGTCCTTTGAAAACCCAAAGACCTGATTTTTAGGCCAATTTTTCTTCCTCAGCCCTTTGGGGGGGAAAATACTCTTTCGCAAAAATTCTTTTTTCACCCGCAAAAATTTTGGAAATTTTAAAAAATTAAATTTTTTTCCTTTCCCTTTTTTCAAAGGATCCCAAATTCCTTGGCAAAGGTGGGGGTCACAAACAACACTTCTTCAAAACATCACCCGTTTTTTGAATGGGCAGGTTTTATTCCGTTTTCTGTACCCAAAAAAGGGCAGTAGATTTTGGATTTTCTTTAAACTTATTTACATTCCAAAATTTTTGACAAAAACAGTTTTCCTTTTTAAAAGTCCTGGTTAACCCGGGCTAAAGAGGCTTACTTTGTTCCATGGCCCCTTGAAATTTTTTTTTCTGGAAATTTAAATTTTGTTCTCCATTTTTTGGCACACTGCCCCGATTTAAAACTGGCTCCCGTATACCTTTTCAGGATGGGGGTCAATTTTTCCTTAGGGATTCCTGTTTTTACGACAAAGGGGGGTTCTTAGCATTTTGGGGGTTGGGAAAAGGGGGGGGAAAAAACCCGTTTCCCTTCAACATTGCTTTCTGGGGGAGATGTACAGTTCCCGGGGTTTTCCCCGGAAAAAAAATTTTTTTTTCCACAAACCACGTCCCGGCTACGCAAGGAATCCTTCAACCTTTTCAGGCACTTTTTTTGGGCTTCCCAAAAAATCAATAAAACCCAAGGTTCTCAAAAAAGGCACAAACTCCTTAGCATGTATTCAGAAAATATTTATTCAGAAGGAATTTTTTTGGGGGGGCTCAGGAAATTTATAAAAAAGGGTTTGGACCCCCCAAATCGTTCTCACAATCCTGGCAAGGTTGGGGGGAAAACCCAAAAAAGGGGCGCATGGTGCCCCTTCAACTTTCATTCCTTAAGGAATTTGAGCCAAGCAGAGGGTTTTAAGGGTTTTTACCCAGGGGGGTTTTTTCAACGACCACAAATGAGGGTAAACAACCAAGGGGCCCTTCCCCCTTTTACAAAATGTTGCTTCAAACCCTTTTCCTCTGTTGGGAAAAAATCCCGGTGGGAAATCTGGTCTAAAATTACTTATGTTTACACCCGTTCGGAAACGTTTTCCAAATTTAATTATATTCTTCCCTTTCCCTTTCTTTTTACCCCAGGTGTTCACAAAGGTTCGGTAGTGTCCCAGGAAGTGCAGTTTCTGATTTAAACCCAGCATTTAGCGGCATAAGCTTTAATTTATTTGTGAGTGATATTTTCATGTAGGAAATGTTATTCTTGAGACCTTGCCAAAAAGGCACTATTGGGGAGGCAAGTGCCTTAGCCACTAATCAAAGCCTAGAGGGAAAGGTGCCATTTTGGGTGGAAACAGAATAAGCTTCCCAGATGGCCTTTTGCCCGGACAAAGGAAGTCCCTTTATATCCCCTCAAATATCAATTGTCCAGGTCACTCATTGTTTTTCCTTATGCCTTGGGGTTCATGGCATCTTGTACTGGTGCTGCCCAATGCCAAAGCATATGGGAAACTTCAATGGTATCTCAAAATGTATGGACACAACACTTTCCAGATCTAGACACTGTCATTCAGCATAATACCTTGATCAGAAGGAATTTTTTGGGTGGGTCAGGAATGTCACCTAAACAAGGGACTCTCTGTGACCCGACCAGAGTCAGATTCTAACGACAGATGCCTGGGCAAGGCTTGGGAGCACACCTTGGTGAGAGGGGGCAAGACACGTGGCCTGCCAGTTTAAACCCATGATATAAATTGAAGGAGTGTTAGCAGTTGGTTATTGATGGCTTTTATGCTTTACTTCCGGGCAGGTGTTGATTTACAGAATTACAACTGTCATGTGGTACATCAACAAGCAAGGGACTCAGATAGCTCTTTGCAGCAAGCGATGATTTTGTGGGAGACTGCTCTTTGTTAGGAGCTCAATATTCTGACAACCTTTTCCCCCGGGGCAAGGATTCCAGAGATGTATTGGGAGAAAAAAAGATCCCCAAGGAAATTGGTACCCCAGGTATTTGAAAGTTGACAGTGTCATGGGGAACTCCAGACATAGATCTGTACCCATGTCCAAAATTCCCGTTGCCAAAGAAATTTCAGGGAAAGTTCCATCCACAGCTAGGGTAAATTCTCTTTCATTCAGTTGGAAAAAGGGTTGTATATGCCTTTCCCAATCCTCTACCAAGGTTTCTATAAAGGCCAGACAAGCAAGGAAGATTCTTATAGGCAGGACTTTGGGCCCAGATCAGCACTGGTACCACTACTGAGGAGTTTAGAAGAGAGCCTCCAGGGCCTCTGCCTTTGAATGCAATTTTGTCTCAGGGGGAATCAGTCTCAATTAAGGATTCAGTCTCTGCATCTTTACAGCCGGCATATTCTGTTTTAGATTAGTCTCAGCTTCCACAAGTTTTCAATGGTTTTTTTGGAGGCCAGGAGGCATAGTACAAGGAAATTATGCAGATAAATGGAGGTTATTTTTAATTTGGAGCAAAGAAGGACTTGATGTTTCGAGGCCTTTAAATTTTAGAATATTCAATATCTTACCAGTTTTTAGACAAAGTTTGTCCCTGTTCCAAAAACATCTGCAGCCATTTCCTAATATGACTCTCCTCCATCGGCCTTCTCCAACAAATTTAGGGTTTAATGCAATAAAACACCTATAGAGCTCCCACTCCTGCTTTGGGGTCTCAATTAAGGTTGGGAAAAAAAGCTTGAACCCTTTTTAACAGCACCTATGGCAGAAAGTAGTTTTAAAACTGCTTTTTGTTGGCCATTATAAAAGGGTTTCTGAATTACAGGCCTTATGCAGGAGCCTTTTGATTTTTCATAAGGATAGGGTATCTTTTTATAATTTTCCCTTTTTGCCTAAAGTGGTTTCTAGTGTGGCCTTAAACCAAACTATT